>NC_091944.1:1707500-1987500 GCF_041260155.1 Ptychodera flava | reverse complement strand
GAGCTGGCTGTCCGAATTTTGGTATATAGGGATAACTATAGGGTAGAAATCTAAATATGCCCATCTAAATATTAGACATCTACCATCGAGAACAAAAGAAATTTGCTGTAATTTGAATATTTAAGGAGTTTAAGCAAGTTCCACTATAAATAAAGAACCCCTGCCTCAAACTCCACAAAAGTTGCTAGACATATTTTGCCGTTGTCATGCCATTGCTTCGTTTAATAACCAGTTAATCAAATGCCTAATTGACAGGAGGAAATTCAAGACCATATTTGAATAGTAGTATATATTTTCCTCAAAATTACTCTATCACGGCCCAAGTACTCATTGCCCGTCGCACGCAAAGGCTCCAATACTGCTAAAGGTATCATCTCCAGGGATTTCATTAAGTTTTGAAGTAGGGGGCTACAATGAAAAAGTTGGCGGCTTTGCAGCTGCAATGACTACAAAGCGGTCGACATCGGGGGAGGGTCGGGGAGGGGGTGTCTCCCCCTCCCGGCCGAAGGCCGGAAACCCTGAAAAATGAGCTAAAATTTACTTTTTACAGCTTACAGTCACTTGAATTTCTAGTATTTTCAGGAAAATTGTCAGCAGTGTTCCAGGGCAATTTGTGTTCATATCATAAAAGCCATTTTCCTGGGAGATTAGGCCTAAATATGATAATTCATAATTAAAAATGATAAAATGTGGTAATGTTGACGATAATTTGAACAAAGAAAACTGAAGTCTTTAGAGCCTCTATGCTTTTAGGAGGTAAACTATAATAATTCACTATTATTAATGATATAAATTTGATATGTAGATGATATTATACAGTGTTACATCTAGACAGGGGGATAGGGGATTCCCCCTCTGTTGAAATGTTGGCACCCCCAATTAATTTGTCAGGGGACAACTCTCCCCCTCCATGAAATGGTGCTAGTCACACCTTAGAGGTACAAGTAGAACACATGAACTTGTGAAATGCCCAAAAAATTTCTGGTAAAGGGGGAAAACCCCCTTGTTGATGCCATCCTGGACGATACACTCATATTTTAAGCACAGTAAATTAGAAACTGTTCATTAATGCATAATGTTATGCTTAAAATTAAGAACCATGATGTTTGGTGTGGAAATCTATAGATGAAGAACTTTTATACCACTGGGGAGGTAAAAAGGATAATTTATATAACGATTAATGATAAAAATGACAATCATTACCATATTGCGCAAATAGAAACAAAGACCCTCAAAGTTATTTGACTATATGGGTATGCAAAGTAAGAACCTTGATATAGGATATATCTGTACGTTCAGAAGCTCACATTTGGATTTAACCTGACGATCGCTTTTGAAGTGAATTTAGAGGTCTGATCGTATTGTAACCACTCTGGGTGACGCTCTTATTGGCGTCGATAGACCAAAGAGCGGTACATGTCATACGTCCAGCTGGTTATACTCCTTCACAATTACGCCTACCGCAGTGCAACGCACATCGGCTAACTAAAATTCCAATTGTAATCGGAAAGTTTTTCGTGAGAAAAAAATCAGGTCATTGCCTTCGAAAACAGTTTAAATCCAGGAAATTATCCTTCTCTTGTTTCTTGGTCCAATTCAAAACGCGGATCGTACAGCGAAGCTTGACCTTGCGATCGCTTCCGTCTTCATTTGTTCATCAACCATTTTGAGTTGAGCTAACGACGGCCCACAGGTGTAGTATGCACGTTTTCATTAGCGTATATAAAGGTCACCAAATAGGAATCAGCAATTCAGGTAGCTCATTAATTGCAATTCCGATTTTTATTGAGGCAGTATACGCAAGGCTGTGCTGCATCGTAGCACAAGGCGATCGTAGTAGTCGCTCGTCTTCTAAATTTTGTTTCACATAAAAGCTGTTAAAAAGTTTGATTACACATCTTATGAAACTTGTCCATATCATTTCAGAAGGTAAAAAATATTTTAGATATGAAAGAGTTCAAATTTCCAAAAAAGTAGCCGGTGAAATCGTGAGAGTAACCGGTCAATTTCGCCGGCTCCGGCTCTTAATGAAACCCCTGATCTAAGTATTTCGTGTACAGGTAGATGCAGGGGTTGAGATGTGACGTTGTTCAAATTAACTCGTCAGTGTCAAAAATGTGCAAATAAGGTAAGAAAAAGGGAAATTCTGCAAATGTTCATGAGTGGTGGCATGCCAGCATGCTAGTCTCCAGTGAGCTTGAGTCATTTCCTGTCATTGTTTATGAACTGTTACATATTAACAGACCTGCTCAAACTAAGGGACGGACCATTAGATCTTGGGAGGGGGGTGGTCACAATGAAATTGTGAACATTTTTTTACAATTGTAAATTTCTAAAAATTTATTTTTCAAATGAGAAAAGCTGTGCTATTTTTTTTCTGAGTAAATTTTCAGATTTATAATTTATTTTAGTTCGACGCTGTGTGAGGATACAATGTACATCCATATCACTAGCGCAAATAGGATTGCGTGCTGTAACTACAACATACATATGGCCCAGTGATTTATTTTGCTGATAGATTTTGCGGATATTGCAGATCATCTTTTGACAAGCTGAGAAGCTGTTTGCAAAAAATGAGGTGAAATGTCAATATTTGTGTTTTGAGGGCAAATTACAGAATTGTTAGAGATTATAAAAGGCACGCAAGGGTATTTGGTTGCTGATATAAGACCTCTGGGGAAAAAAGTAGAATATTTGGCAGCAAATACCGGTAATCACGAAGAGAAGTGAGGTGATTATTTCACCACAAATATACTAATTTTCACCCCAGAGGTCTTACATTCGTGACGAAATACCAAGCGCACTGTTTATAACCTCATTATGAAATGCTTAAGTGAAATACAAGTGGGCAATGTCGTCATTTGGGACCAAACTTTGAACCAGGGTTCAGGAGCCCAGCCTCAACACAAACTCTAAAAAGAACATTTCAGAACGCCTGTGCATGCACAGTTGATTCTATAAAATGCGGTAATGCATCACATCGAACTCAAGGGATTGTACTTGAAAAATGTTCAAAAAGAACTTTAAAAAAATTATGTTGTTATTCCATCACCATCGCTGCTATACAAGCTCTTCATTTGTGGGTTCATCGAGCTGCACAAAACTAAAATTCAACAATCAAAATCAATCTCAAACCATAGACTTGTTGGACAATATTTCACGTTAAGCTCTCGAGCTGGAGTTAGAAATTTGCGCAAGCTCAAAAATGTTATGCCGTAGCTCACTGGTCTTCTTGTTGAGAACATAAACCCCGGTTCCAGCCAATCAGATCGCCAGATTCCAGTTAAGCATATTATAATTGGAGATATATGGGCTGTTAGTTTTTTCTCAAAATTTGGTGTTAATGGTGTTAATATAAATTTGGTGTTAATGTAAATTTAATTTAATTAGTCCCACTGACACCGTCCGGGGGGACTTATAGATTTGGTCATGTCCATGTGTCCATCCGTCCGTCCATTTATTCACGCAGATATCTCAGAGATGCCTAGAGCAATTTCATTCAAACTTGGTACAAGGATTACCTATGTCATACATGTGTACGTCGATTTGTTTTGTGATCCGATCCAATATAGCTGTGTGGCGGCCATTTTGTTTCCTGTATTTGATGTCGGGTGCGTATGTTCACACAAATTTCTCAGTGATGCTAGGAGCGATTCCATTCAAACTTGGTACATAGATTACTCTATATGTTATACATATGCACATTGATTTTTGTTTTGATCTGGTCTAAAATGGCTGCCACGTCTAAAATGGCTGTGTGGCAGCCATTTTGTTTCCTATAATTGACGACTGTGCGTTCGTTCACGCAAATTTCTCAGCGATGCTAGGCGCAATTGCATTGAAAGTTGGTACATATATTAATCCCTATGTCATATATATGTACGACGATTTTTGTAATGATTCGATCAAAAATGGTTGTGTGACGGCCGTTTTCTTTCCTGTATTTGATATCCATCAACAGGGTCACCAGGTATGATCCACAGGGGTTCAAGGATTGTATTAATATTAATGCTATGTCCATGCATAGGGGCTCATGAATGCAGATATCTGTGATATGCCTGTGCCAATTCTTTTTAAACTTGGTACAAGGATCCTACACATGCACAATGGCATACATATGCAGGTCTATTTATAGTGGTGTGGCATGCATAATTAGTGCTAATTTGCATAATCGGGATTAGAGCGCTGTTTCTGGTACGACTGTGCCAAATTTGATGAAACTTTGTGCAGATGTTTTTCACACAGAGTTCTAATATCAGTCAATGACATATGTCAGTATTGCATCAATTAATTGCTAATTTGCATATTTGATGAATTTTTGTAATTACGGTGATGTCTAGAAATACTGCAACAGATTTAATGAAACAAATTATACAAATCTTCAGCACACAGCCCTACAATAGTGTACAAAGACACTTAGCAGTATCATGTTAATTAATTGCTAATTTGCATATTTCATTACTTTTCCTAATTAGTGGGCTATCTCCAGAAATACTGCTTTAAATTTTATGAAATGTGGTGCAGATGTTGATCTGTCAGTATTATAATACTATGTGAATGCATTAAGGAGTATCATGTCTATTGCTAATTTACATATTTAATGTACTTTCATAATTATTGTGATATGTCTAGTAATGCCGCATCAAATTTAATGAAACATGGTACAGATTTTGTTCTTCCAGTAGTCTAATGGCGTGCAAAGATATGTAGCAGTTTCTTATCAATTAATTGCTTATTTGCATATTTAATGAATTTTCGTAATTAGGCTGATATGTCAAGAAATAGTTCAACAAATTTCATGAAACTTGGTACAGATGTTGAGCTCACATTGCTTTAACAGTGAATAAAGACATTTATCTGTGTCATGTTAATAAAGTTTTAATTTGCATATGAAATGAACTTTCTTGGTTAGAGTGATATGTCCAGATATGCTGCATCAAATTTGATGAAACATGGTACAGATGTTGATCTCTGAGTACTGTAATACTGTGTGAAGACATGAAGAAGTATCATGTCAATTAATTGCTAATTTGCATATTTGATGAACTTTCATAATTAGTATGAAATGTCTAGAAGTGTTGCATCAAATTTGATGCAACGTGATACGGACCGATGTAAATCTTCCAGTAGTGTAATGACGTGCAATGTTATGTAACAGTATCATGGTACAGATGTTAATCTCACAGTACTGTAATACTGTGTGAAGACATTAAGAAGCATCATGTCAATTAATTGCTAATTTGCAAATTTGATGAACTTTCATAATTAGTGTAATATGTCTAGAAGCGCTGAATCAAATTTAATGAAACATGGTACGTATATTTATCCTTCAATAGTGTAATGGCATGTAAAGAAATGTAGCAGCATCATATCAATGAACTGCTGATTTGCATATATTATTAATTTTCGTAATGAAGGCCAGTATAGCGAGAAATGGTTCATCAAATATAAGTTGGTACAGATGTTGTTTTCATTGCTTTAACAGTGAATAATGACGTTTATCAGTGCCATGTTGATAAATTCCAATATGTGTAATTAATGAACCTTCCTGATTTCAATGATATGTCAAGAAATACTACATCAAATGTGATGAAACATGGTATAGATGTTGATCTCACAGTGCTGTAATTCAGTGACAATTAGCAGTGTCATCTAAATTAATTGCTTCTTTGCATACATAATGAAGTTTTGTTTTTAGGGTGTATGCCCAGAAGCACTGCATCAAATTGTATGAAATGTGATACAGGTGATAATCTGTCAGTGTTATAATTGAATGAAAAATGATTTGCAATATCCTGTCGATTAATTACTACTTGAATCATTTTTGTAATTAGGGTGGCAGCCCAGATTGGTTTTACATTTTCACCACCATGGAGCTCATTCTCGGCCATTAAGCCTCATCTGTATTGCAGTATTTTCAATCATAGACCCTGCAGTTAATTAACAGGACTCTATCCTCACTCTCAGAGGACGTGTAATCAAATTACCAATTAACAAGTGGGGACTGTGTCATCAACGATGAGTTGTTCTTATGAGAAAAAGGATTAGCAAATTCACATGCATTTTATCGCTGTATGTAACTTGAGGTTGTTTCGTATATTTCTGTTATTGTTGGGGGGACGGGTTTTATTTCCAATCTTGAATCTTTTGACCATAGCACTGACATTTCTATCATTTCCCCACACGTAACTTTTTGATTGCAGTTTCCAGTGACAGATGAATGTACCAAATATCAAATAGCAGACTCAGGTAACTTACAGTTCAATTCAATTCACACTTTGCGGGAAGTTTATGAGATTCTGAAAACAGATTGGGTTTATTTGCTTCCTGATGCATTTAGTGATTGACTGTCACGCAAAGAACTTCATAACTCTGGAATAATACTGGTCTAACAAAATAATCGTCAACACTTCATTAAATGAATTTCCTTGCCTTTAGTATTATAAACACAAGTCAACGTACACTTTTGATACATAATTATGCCACAGGGAATATATATATTCTTAAATAACATTTACCCAAACAGTTCAGTCATATATTCGATTTTTTTTCTGATTTTCATGGTTTGCCATCCTTACTATGCATCGTTTTAATGGTGATTTATAACTCTCACTCAATTATTTCACAAAAGGAGCTGCTGCATGGTTGCAAGCAGAGCAAGTCGGTAAATACAATTTCCACGAGGTAACTCTGCGAAATGGCGGCCATCTTGTCCTGAACCACGACACTGCAATATTTGATGATATATTTGGTGAAGAGGCATCCATATTACATGTGGCAAGTGGCAACCAGTTCCATTTCGGGTACAACTCTGCAAGTACATCCACACTTTATCTATATGACAGTGCTGTCCTGGAATTTGCAGAAAATTCAACTTCTTTTAAGAGATCGTTGTCAGCGTGGGGTGAGCTGAGAACAGACCACTCCCATTGGTTTACCTTTGGTGGTTTGAAGACAGCAAGATGACTCTGTATCCATATGCAGACAATGAGTTTCCACATCAAAGCTTTCACCATCAAGGAAAATGCTTCCGTGATCCTGGAAAATTCAAACAATCCGACATTCTGTGGCTACAGTCTGCATATAGCCGGTTTCTTTGCTCAACTAATCATGGAGGAGGGGTCATCTTTGAAGGTCAGCTGTCCATCGTCCTTGGGCGGAAGGATTCTCCATATGGGTGCACAGGCCTCAGCTACCATGTCCGTGGATAGTCCGCTGAAATTCGACACTTTTCAGATCGGAGGTGTGCTGAACGTGACAAATAAAGCAATAATTGAAGGCAAACTAAATGGCACGAAGTTCTCAACTTCATTATTGTCGATACTGGTGCTGTGTATCTTGATACAAATAATGAGAATATGGTGATCAACGGAACAGAACACCCAGAGGTGCAGTGGTCGGAGCTGTATTTCAGAGATGCAGAAATCAGTGGTCAGCTGCATGCCAAGTCAATGAAGAACAACGGAGACGACGTCCTGTCAACTGGTTGGGAAATCCTCAACGTTTTGGAAGGTGGCCTCTTCAACTTCACCTCCGTTGCCAAGTTTGAAGTTGATGACATTATGGTGAATGGTCGAATGATTGTACAAAACCCCATCTGGATGGAAGGATGTGCAACAAACACACACAGGGTGCGATCGTTCATTATCGGTGAAAATGGAGAAGTTAGATTCGACGAACAGGGTAAGCATGCATGTGAATGGTAATAAAATGCAATATTATACTCTAATTATCAAATTTTAATAAATATTTTGCCATTTACAGATATTTCTTTAATTTCATTGCCCTCAAAAAAACATTGTTTCTGTATTAAGTCACACGAGCCAGTCAACATTTTTACTAGTAGATGTACTCAACTCACAACTTGTTTTTAGCTACTATAGACTATAGTCTATAGAAGCTATTTGTATGGGTATCCGTCCGGCATCCGGCGTCAGTCTGTATATATGTATATGTTTGTAAGGCGTCCGTCCACTCAAATATCTTGAGAACCGCAGTACTTACTGATTTGATATTTGTTGTATAGATGCAAAAATATGATCATGAGAAACCTTTTTTTTACGTTTTTGATATTGTTCAAAATATGCAAATTAGTCCCCCAAAAAGGCGTTTTTGGTAAAAAATCTTCTTCTTCATAACCGCTGGTCAGACAGCTTTGTTATTTGGTATACAGGTCCCTAGGGATAACCGAACTTAGATTTGTTCAAATTGTGATGAAATATGCAAATCTGTATTTTTAAGGAATTTTTTGTTGTATGTGGTCAAAACTTTATTTCATCAAAACCGCTAGTCTGACAGCTTTGATATTTGGTATGCAGGTTCCTACAGATGAACTAAATATGATATTTTTGTCATTTTTGGTCAAAACTTTATTTCATCAAAACCGCTCGTCTGACAGCTTGATATTTGGTATACAGGTTCCTACAGATGAACTAAATATGATATATTGAATATATGATGAAATCTGCAATTTTGTATTTTTGGTGCAATTTTTGCCATTTTTGGTCAAAATATTTGTTTTTCAAAAGTTACTCATCTGATAGCTTTGATATTTGGTTATACAGGTTCCTAGGCTTTATCTCAATGTAATATATTGAAATTATGATGAAATCTTCAATTTTGTATTTTTGCAGCTAATTTTGCCATTTTTGGTCAGGCCATCCTGAAATGAGCTATCAAAGATATCCACCTTCTTCATCAATACATGTGTCACAAAAAGTTATTCTCTTCATAACACAGCAGAGCTCTGTCGACTGTTGGGTCGCTTGTTTTTTCAAAACCGCTGGTCAGACAGCTTTAATATTTGGTTTACAGGTCCCTAAGATGACCTTAGTGAGATAATTTCATAGAGTCAGGAAACACTTAATTTTGTATCCATGTCTATAATAGCTTCAGGGACTTTGGCCCTATATTTTCAGATTGGCAGACATCAATGTTAAAATGGAAGTTTTAAATACAAACCTTTATTTGAAGCATGATTCAAAACACCAGTAAACATTACGAAAACAATGACAATAATTATAAAATGGACATCATATGAATACAGATATTAGTTTTTGATAAGTGATTAGTTGAGTAATCTCTTGCCAGAATTGATTTGTTTGTCATCAAATATAAATGTAAAAAATATCAATATTAAATATTGTGATGAAATGTACACTTCACACTACACATTATGTTATTGTTATCATGTAGTAATAATCATCGCATATAATATGTTTCTTGTTGAAGTACAAGTATAGACATATGTACTGAGAGCAAACAAAATTCTATGGTACATGTACATTTATGGTAGAAATATGTATATTCTGGGTGCCTTTTCATTATAAATAAATATGGCATAACCCAAAAATAGTACATTATTGTACTGTACGTAGTATTGGTGTCACACATGCAAATTTTCTTATTTGGAATGAATTAGCGATCGATGTTCACCCTGAAGTTGCTGTTAAGTCTTTGGCTGCTTTGAAATGCTGATAAAGTAACTTTTAAAAACATTGGTGTAATGAAAGGCTGTGAATATTTGCATTGTAGTCTCTGCTGCCATTCGCTTGTCTTCACTCAACCAGAGAGCCAGTAAACTATAAAACTTTAAATAATTTGTTCCGAAGATTTGTAAGACACATTGAGTCAGGTACAGCTTCTTGGCCTCCTCCTCAATAGATGTCTGTAACACCCTAGTCTATCTTTAACAAGCATTTTCGGTACTGACATTTTTTCCTGATTTTAAATGTAATTTCAACACCAGTAATGTTTGGTTATACATGTACGTCTACATCATAGGTTAACAAGTTCAATACTTGGTTTTCAATATGCTTTCATCCCACTTTCATCCTGCTTTCAGGAACTGTAACTATTGTACTATGGTACTGTGGTTGATCTATATACCGGTACAGAACAAAAAATATAATAAATCAAAACTTTGTAGTCAAATACAGGTGCAGTTTATTGCTGTATTCTGCACGGGTTGTGTAAGGGCAGATTTTAACTGATGCACTGCTTGCCTCTTCTGTCTAAAGTGCTAAACAAGGGTTAAATTTCTTTATTCTTACCTATTATTAATCAACTAAGTAAGTGTACCTGAAGTGAACTAGATTCACTGTAACTTTCACATGATCAGTAAATATTCCACTTTGGAAGTGGATAGGAAACCTTGCCTGTTTGGGAATGTATCCCAAAGTTACTGCTGTTTGGTAACACTGTTGGGGAGAGGGGAGGTAAAGTGTTCCTTGATGTAGCAGGTGTTGGCTACCCCGGCGAAATGTCAACTGTGGTGTACCATGGTCAACAACGTATTTGATGGTTTTTGATGTTTGACCATGTACTACCATGGTTGGCCATGATATGAGACCACAGTAGGCATTCCAATACTATGGTCTACCACAGTTAACCACGGTCTATCATGGCTGACCTGTTTATGGATATCGGCTTCCATGGTTGACCATGGTATTTGATGACTGATTGTATTTATGACCGTGGTTACTGATGGTCAACTATGGTTGACCATGATATTTGATGACTCATAGTAGTTTAATTTGATGCCCAATTTTCTTGATGATCATATTGATAATAGGCTGTTGGTATATACACTCCTATATTTACATAGTTAAGTCTCTTGACATCATTCACAGTTGTTTAGAGAGAATTAATGTCGTTGCCCGGGAAGCTTAGACCAATTTGCTGTATTCTTGTTCACGTCTGAAGACTGTGGACAAATATTGAGCTGAATTTCTTGGAATTATTGACATGGAGGGCATGAAAGCACTGCTGCAATGGCAGGAAGTTAATACTATCTCAGTCTCACTCAATGTTTGCCTCGAAACATGATATCAACATAGGCAAGGTCATAGGTCCATTGCCATTGGACCTTTGACCCTTTACCATGATGTCACATGTCATAAAGCAATGCATTTGATTGACTCATTTGAAGCAGCCATCTTCAAAATTCACTTCAAATGGATTGTCTGTTCAGTGAACAACTGGAAAAGTAGCCGTATTTTTAACATCGATTTTGGGAGAAATTTTGGATATTTTTGCTCATCGAACATTCAGGGAAACACTCAGAAGATGTTGGAGGATGACCTTTGATAGAATCTGAAGGGCTTGGCTGTTATTGCAGTGAACACCATAATGGAGGCTAAGTTTGCTGATCCTTTAGTGAGTCTGTCAAGTTATAATGACACCAGTCAGGGATCACTGGTGTTTTGCAGAGTTTTGGTGAGGTTTATATCAATATTTTTTCCGTTCTGACAATTTTCAACCCAAGGTTTTGATTCAAAAACCATCAAATACCATTGGTCATGGTTGACCAAGGTTAATAACATGGTCAACCATGGTTAACCATGGTTAACTACCTTGGTTTACTGTGGTTGACCATGGTTGGTGACCATGAACTAACATGGTAGTCCATGTTAGACCTCCGACACTTTCGCCGGGGTATAATAATACAAGCAACTTCTAAATTTTCACAGGTGGTTCTTCAGACTCTTTATCAACTTTGTCGGCTGAAACTGTCTGATTGGCGGACAGTTTATGGCAACTACACTGTCATTAGGAGACGGTTTTGATACACTAACTGTAGGAAGCACTGGTAATTTTTCACTTACCACATCAGCCAGGTTTAGAGTGGACCAACTGACTGTAAATGGGATTATGATGGTTCATAACCACATTTGGATCAAAGAAAGCTCCACCAGTGCAGAGTCTGTGAGAACTCTGTCTATCGGCCCAGATGGTAAACTCTACTTTGACATTGTAGGTAGAAAGACTGGACAGTGGTCAAACCCTTACAAAAAAGTCCTACAGGATCCCTGTAGGACCCAAGGATCCCTGCAGGAGTACTATAGGGCTACCTCCGTCCTCTAGCACCCGTCCTATAGGACAATGCCTGTGCTGTAGGATTTATGTGTCATGTCTTATAGGTTCGTACTAGTCCTAAAGGCTCATATTTGTGCCCTATAGGACACCCTACAAGATGATTCTGTCTGACTTTTAGGACAGTAAAACTGAACAGGTAATGTTTGAGTAATGTTTATAATTATAATTATTCCCTTACGAAAATAGTCTGTAGAATTTCACACATTCTCATATACCCTTTCTCAAAGCTATTTCTATTTACACACTCATGCAAGGAACATACCATATTCCTTTTGCCATTTGTACATGTCATGACTGTACAGAGACAAAGACTCTCTTTGTTAGATCCAAGGTCAAGTGAGCTGACCTGTGCCTTGGCTTTGTTATGTAAATAGTTTCCTGCATTTACAATGGGCTGATTACATAATAGTACAGCTACGCATTATTCATTGGAACTTGAGGCAGGCAACAGTGAACATGCATGGCTCTTGTAATGTAAAGTACTAAAATTCAACTCCAAATTGCATGTAACATTAGGATCCAAGGTCCATTAGCAAGATTCTAACAGTGTTATGGAGAAGGGAGCTCACTAATATGTCAACTGCAAGGATCAACATTGCAGCATCAACTGAACTGACCTCTAAATTACGTGAGTTAAGATACACATCTATTCAGTTAATAATGCACTTGGCTGAGGTGACAAGTCAAAGGTAGGCCTTGCATTCATATGTGTAGGTTGCTTTATATTTTGTAGTCCCTGTATGTTGCATTGATTTCTGTTTTGATTGATTGTTAATCTTAATTCCTTTAGAAATAAACTACATGTTTATAATTACTTGTTTTGTAAGTTGACTGACTTTTTGTGAGTTTTGCAGTAATTCATTGCATTGGTACCTATAGCAAATCATCAGGAGTTATTCCTTACTTAACAAAATTTCTGCACTCTTTTACAGAAGTTTGTTTGCCTTGTGCGAGTTCAATCTCTTAGAAAGTATGATAACAATATGTAAAGCATATTCTGTACCCTATAGGGCTCCCTACAAGACCCCTATAGGGCTCCCTATAAGACCACTATAGGGCTCCCTATAAGGTTCCCTATAAGACTCCCTATAGGGCTCCCTATAAGACCCCTATAGGGCTCCCTATAGGGTTCCCTGTAAGACTGCGTTCCAAAATCCTGTAAGACTACTACTGCCTGATATCCTATAAGACCCTACATGCCTCTACCCTATAGGACTGGTATAGGATATTTTTGTAAGGGAACACATCCACACTGTCCACGCATCAGGTGTACATACAGGGTACATTCCTGGCCGGTCTCCTGTCAGTATATGGCTGGGATAGCTTGCTCATCAATGACAGCAATGCGGAGTTCAAGTTTGAAGCATCTAAAGAATTCAGATGCAGTGACTTTGCGTTTAGATGTTCAACCCGATTGTGCTGAAGGAAAAAGACTGATCTCTGTAACTTTGTTAAAATTGGGACATCAGGAAAGAGTTTTAGACTCAAACAACTATGGCTCTGCATTCTCAATTGATGTCCAAATTCCATCCAACATCCCGTCTGCTTTCGTTTTACATGTACTAAGTCAAAGTTCATGAATTGAGAGCAGTTTCAAAGCAAATAAACTTTACGTAGGGGATGGTTGGGATGTATTATCTGTTGAAGCAACCAATATTTTCAATCTCACATCTGATGGAAAGCTTAAACTCAACGAAATAAACGTCAACTGTCTGATGGTGATTCAAAATCTGTATGGATTGAGGGAACAAGTTGCACAGAGTGAGAGCAATTTCTGTTGGTCTTGACGGTGAATTATTGTTCGATGTAGCAGGTAGGAATTTCAGTGTTTTTTTGGTAATTCATCTCAATACTATACCGTCATTTTGATATAAGCAGCACCGGCAAGATATTAATTGATGTTTAACACAAATTGCTTTGTACATTATGGATTCTGTTTTGAAATTGGGACAACTCCTAGGCTGACATCACATTGAACCAGTCCCAGGGGGCTCCTACAGACATGAGCAAACATTTGTCAAACCATAAAAGGTACCGGTAATATACAATTCAATTTGCATTTTTGTAAGTTCTTGGCACACCCTCAACACTACACATTCACCACCCTAAATCAACAAAGTAAACTTTGACATTCCCAATCCATAAGGTATTTGTCAAACCATTTCAGTCAAATGCGTTATTCATAATTCAAGTCTATTAATGCCAATTAGACTGCATATAGAGGTGTATGGTGGTGGTTATTCTCATAATGGTAGCAGGGAAATTTAAATCCAGCCAAAATCTGCAGATAAGCAAACTATTTTGAACAGAGGGTGACTTGCATAAATGTGAGATCGTTGCTTGCATGTGAACCTGCTGGTACAGTTTGTGTAGAAAAATAGTCTGTGATGATGTTGTATGTTTACAAAGTGATTTGTTGGTATTTGTTGAAATTTGTGTAATCAAATCATCGCAGAGTCTATCACGGAAATGTTATGTCTAGCTGTCAGACATGAGGGTAAGTGTATCATGACATTACAGGTAGAGAGCCGGAAGTTGGTCAAATGCATCCTGGTTAATTGCGCATCAGGTGTACATCCATGGTAAATTCCAGGCCGGATTGCTGTCTGTGGATACAGGTGAAGTGTACGGCTGGGATACACTGGTAGTGGATGGCAGCAGTGCCGAGTTCAAGTTTGAAGCGTTTGGAGAATTCAGTTGTAATGACATTGAAGTTACCGCAGGCACCATGGAGATTTTTAATCCAGCTACAATTCAAGGGAAAGATCACCCCTTGTGCAACTTTGTGAGAATTGGGAGTGAAGGAAGTATACTTTTGGACAAGGATGGTGGAGATAGAGAAATTTGGAGAGATGTTCCCTCTCATTTGTACTCAGAAATTGTCACAGTGGATGGTACACTGCATGCTGGTGGACTGACAGCTGGCACTGGATGGAACAGACTAACGGTTGGTCCTGTAGGACTTTTCACTCTCCAGGCATTTACATCTGAACTATCAATCAATATTGTCATCATTGCTGGAACAGTTGACATTCTCAATCCAATCATAATCAAAGGACGAGCTACGACATATTGTTTTATGTTCACTGAACTCCCTGGTGGCAATATCACCATTGACAGTGGAAACTACGAAGGCAGCGGCGGCACCAACCTGACATACTCCACTTTGTTGGCAAATTACATCACCCTTGATGGTGATTTTACTGCCTTGAACTTGTCATTCACCACAGTCAAGTTGACTGTTGGTGGTAGAATGACCTTTGACCCAGCCACACCGGAAATAGTTGATGAAATTGTGGTGCGTGACAGTGGCCTGGTGGAAGTCCTGAAACCAATCACCATTCGTGGTTTGACAGATGAAAAAACCAATGCCATTACAATCAATGGTACTATGAAACTGGACACTGCAGCAGGGGACCACACAAACAGACAATGGTCAGCGGGTGAAGCATCAGTTTTCCATCTTGTCAGCCTGACAGTGATTGGTGAATTCCATGGTGGCTTACTATCTGAAGATGATGGATGGACTTTCCTCATAGTTGACACCGGTGCCATCATGACCTTTGAACCCAACACAACCTGGTACATATTCTCTGCATACATAGCTGGCAGTGTGAAATCGTACATCCCGTTCCTTGAAGAATTTCCTTTGATCTGTGAAACTCTTACCATAGATGCAGGGGGTGTCTTTGACATTGACTATAAGGGTCCGACTGCAAGTGACATCCTCGGAACCCCCTATTTGACCCTAAAAGTTAAAATTCAAATAACAGTTGATGGGATGTTGAAGACAGGATCTCTCCATCTTGAAACTCCAACAGCAGTTGTCGGAAACACTGGACAAATCAGCGTGGATGGTGGCGGTTACCTCAGTGATGAAGGACCAGGTAAGTTGGTTGTCACTCTTTATTCCATGACAATTACTCTTCATAACCCAGCTAAGGTGGCTTTCAGCAGTTATAAAGTAACTAGGGATCCCCATCACAAATCAGTTCTGTTCAACTAGTATTATTTGCAAAGTTACAATAACATTTTACAGTTGTGGTCACTTAATAGTTAAAAACCCTAAAATTTTCGGGAAGGTAACTCTTGGTAATATATGTACATGTGTTTCATTTACCTTCCGACTTGAACTTTAAAATGAATTACATTCTGCATCTACTCAGAATTTCTTTCTGCTCATTTACAGAATTTTGAAATATTCTCTCACAAATCAGCAGCCAATTATTCCACTTGACAGTGTCACTTTGTGCTCATTCTGTTGTCTTTCTCTTTCATAATCAATGTTTTTGCAAAGGACCATAAACAGGTAAATATTACTGTGGTTCCCCAGTCTTTTACCGGGGTTCCCCTTGATATATCAGTGCAATCAGGGGACAGCAGCAATGTACTGGGGTTCCCAAATCATTTGCCAATATTCCCTAACCTTAGCAAAATCACTGATAAGATCATGGATCAATCTAGTCAAAAAATTTATTATCATTTGTTTCGTCCTATGAGAAGTGTATGTACGGAAGCTGTTCGTGCCATTTTTTGTAAGAAAAAAAATCTCGTAATTACGAGTTTTTGATTCTCGTAATTACGAGTTTTCAATTCTCGTAATTACGAGAATTAAAATCTCGTAATTACGAGTTTTTATTCTCGTAATTACGAGTTTTTGATTCTCGACACTATACGCCTGATTCTCTTAGTTATCAGACAATCCTTAATAACTCAGTCCTTATATAGTTTTGAGCTTTTATTTCTCATACATATTGTTGGTTATTGTTCAACGAGAATATGGTGTTTTCAATATGGTGTTTTCAATATGGTATTATCTTGATTTATAAGGTTTAGTAAGCAATTATAATACACTCGTAGATGAATAAATAAATGAATGAACTTTGGACTGTTACATGGCTACAATTGTAGATATTCAGTATGTTATCCATTAGATCAAAAGTCAAGCATAATAGCGTGTAGATTTTGCCTGGCTGGATAAACATTCTTTTTAGGGTGAAAATATCAATAGTATGACATTATGCAAATATTTCACATCTGTCAACACCTTTATTAGAGTCTCACAACCTGATAAACACCCCTCCCCGCCTCAGGAGATAATACCGAACTCCGAATACCTGCCAATGTGATGTTATTTTTTTACAACCAGCATAGATTGGCAGTTGCCATCATGTTGGGTTTGCACTAGAAATTATGACGAACAACTGACATCTTCTGACACCCCTTCATGTGTGAAAAAGACATTATCCAAAACAGCAGTGAATGAGGAAGTCGGACAGATTTCCAAACTTTCAGATTAGTATTATTTGCTAACAAAGATTTACACAATCAAAGTCTGTATGGAGACAGCTAAAGTAAAGAAAGTTTAACAATCCGTGTCTTTGCATTGCTTCTTTCTAATGTAAAAGAATAGTACACAAACATTGATTATGATCAAGATGAATGACCGAATTGAAGTGCAACTCATTTCAAGAACCCAAGAAATGATTGAAAATGGCAAATAAAAGCGAAAATATGTTTATTTTTATCACAGATGTTATCAAGTAGAAGTGAAAAGGAAATCTCAAAATAGACGATGAGTTGAAATAACGCTGTGATAGTTAAATTTTCATATGCTTCCATAAACATTGAAATTACAAAATCATCATTTTGCAAACATTCTGGCAATTTGAAAACCTCATAATTTTGAGATTGTTAGAAATTTGCGATTACTTGACTGTAGTTTCTGACCATCTATTCATTTATTCGCAATGACAATGACGGACTATAGATTCTCATGACAAGATAATTCTCGTAATTACGAGTTTTTAAATCTCGTAATTACGAGTTTTTGATTCTCGTAATTATGACTTTTTGATTCTCGTAATTACGAGTTTTTAAATCTCGTAATTACAGTTTTTGATTCTCGTAATTGCGAGTTTTTGATTCTCGTAATTACGAGTTTTTAATTCTCGTAATTATGAGTTTTTGATTCTCGTAATTACGAGTTTTAAAATCTCGTAATTACGAGTTTTTAAATCTCGTAATTACGAGTTTTTGATTCTCGAAATTACCAGTTTTTAATTCTCGCAATTACGAGTTTTCGATTCTCGTAATTACGAGTTTTTAAATCTCGTAATTACGAGTTTTTAATTCTCGTAATTACGAGTTTTAATTCTCGTAACTATGAATTTTTGAATCTCGTAATTACTGGTTTTAATTCTCGTAATCATGTGTCTTCATTCTCGTTATCTACTCAAATGGCGTACTGACATGACCTCTACACATTGTAGTTTTCCTCCAGCTACATTATTACCTCTATCTACATTATTACACGACTTTGGTCAGTCTGGGGGCATGATATGGCATAGCCATTAACATGAGAACGTTGCAATAGTGTTAAGGAAGTCTGTGCCTATATAGAAACAAAACGCTTCAGCAATGTTGCTTAGTTTGCCAATTTAAGGGCAACTTGTAATCTGTAAACTCTGTACTTAGTGGATCAGCAAATCAAAATTAAATTCACAGTTCTCACTTGCACCGAATGTCAAAAAGTTTGATACATCGCAACCATATTTGAAAAAATGCATTTATTCACAGCATAAATGTAATAAATAAAATTAAACTGAACTACAATTGACGACTTACAAACTTACAAGAAGAAAACTGTCAAATATTGATTGCAAATGGCATTGGCATTCTCAAACAGGTGCGTTTGTTAAATGGTGTCTAGCCTATCGCAATACGTTTCCATGTGATTTACTCAAAGTTCACCATCCATATTTTGGATCACTATCCGGTCAATCTGAAACCGATGGGAAAATAAGATATTTTAGAACATAATTCCATCACAACATGATATATTAACAAACCCATCGATACAACGCACATGCACGCATGAATGCACAATGCAAGACAAGCTGTACAATGAAAATACTTTGCAACAACATTAAGCAGTATTGGTAGGTAATATGTACAATGGTCTTTAACAGGAATTGACTTGACTTCTTTTAATTAATTCCTGCTATTACTTATCAAATGATACGGACAGACAGATCACCCTGCATCATTGAGCGCACTGCAAACATGGAGCTGTTCATACAGCATGGTGGGTTGTTGTTGAAGTAGGGGTCATACAGGTCAATCACTCTAATGCCGCGCATTCGTGGCTAGCACATCGGTGATCATTGGATGGCATGCATCTCTTATCCCTAACAGGAAACTGACCAATCTGGAAAGAAACATTTCAGTGAAAATTCAGGACCAACTACACCGCGTTTAGGCAAGAACTTCCCATCCGAGCTTAGCTTAGCTGTGGCTGTGCGTGACCTTGACAACACCTCATTCACTGATAATGGCGGCAGTGAAAACAGTCGACAATGTAGTATGCTCATGTAATTCCGTTCTATTGCAGATCTTACCTTTCGGTTTGGTAACACTCAAACAACTGCTCAATGAAGTTTCTTCTTCTTAAAATGTTTGTAATTGTTGACTGACTTCGAACATGTCGCACTGTTGTTGTGATCAAATGGCCGGCATGGTAGGACACGTCCCTTTGAAGCGTGTTGCGTTCTCTTTCATCACGTGTCATCAAAACGAGATAGAAGTCGGCTACAAATAGACGCTAACAGAAGTGTTAAATAAAATTAAACCCCAAGAAGCCCACGCAAATATTATTTGCTGAGCAGAAATATCACAAGAAAGGTGATGTCGAGAATTAAAATCTCATAATTAGGAGAACCAAAGTCTCGTAATTACGAGAATCAAAAACTCGTAGTTACGAGAATCAAAAACTCGTAATTACGAATCGAGAATCAAAAACTCGTATTACGAGTTTTTGATTCTCGTAATTACGAGATTTAAAAACTCGTAATTACGAGATTTTAAAATTCGTAATTACGAGATTTAAAAACTCGTAATTACGAGATATCAAAAACTCGTAATTACGAGAATCAAAAACTCGTAATTACGAGAATCAAAACTCGTAATTACGAGATTTTTTAATTTTTTTTTCTTACAAAAATCGCACGAATACGCTTCCATAGTTATGATAATAAATATTTATTGTCATAATAAATTTTAAAGTTTCATAATTTTTGAAAAAATAAAAAATTCAATATTCAATTCTAGAATATTAGTTTGCAGAGGAAAGCTGATCATGGAATACTTTTCCCTCTGTCTTGCTCAGTGTAAATTGATCACCAATGCAGACATAGGAAGTACAAGTATACTTGTAAAAGTAGCAAGATAGAACCATACAATATTACTGTTTTAACATACCATACTTTACAGTGAAACCGGTACTTTGATGAATGTGGCTGTTCATAATGTAATGTATTATTATGAATGATAAGCAAACAAAAGATCCCTTTGAAAAGACAATGGATTTGGCAAATTATCAATTGTTTTGATATTTCACATATGAATATTGATTGCCATGGTGATCAGCATCAAACAACTGACATCACACTCATGTTTCACAGGTGCAGGAATTTCATCCACTCCTATTGGGGGTCTGGAGGAAGTTACGGTGGGCGAGGTGGCAGAGCCTGCAGATCATCAAGTGAATGTACTTTGGCAAACATGCCGTACGCTGACATATTCCGGGATACAGAGATTGAATGGGGTAGTGTGGTGGCTCCGCAGTGGAGCTGGTGGTCGGGGCGGAGGCCGAATTTACTTCCAAGTACATTTGTTTACCATGGATGGGCATATCAGTCTGAATGGTGAAAACGCTGCTGTAAGTAGTGTGTGCCTGGTAAAAGCGGGTGTTTATAGATATATAATTGCAATCATACCTATCCATAATCCATAACACTAGGTCAAAATTCGTAGCACGCTAGTAATAAACATAGACACAAAGCAGCACAGAAAAGCACCGGTACACACAACAAAGTCTAATTCATGAAAGAAAGAATGCGGATACCTGTTTGATGCCATTCATAAAACCAGGTGTGTGTAGATATATCTCTAATACAGATATCTGTTTGATGCCATATTTCATCACTATAGGGAAAAATTGCGAGACGGTGAGAATCTGTTCTTATTCTCACCGCTGTCTGTGAGAAAATTTTAATCTCACTGGAGATTGGTGAGAAATGCGCTCCTTGGCGAGAATCAAGTGTGAGAACAAATTCTCACCGGTGAGAATAAAAATTCTCACTGGTGAGAATTTGTTCTCACACTTGATTCTCGCCAAGGAATGCATTTCTCACCAATCTCCAGTGGAGATTAAAATTTTCTCACCGACAGCGGTGAGAATTAGAACAGATTCTCACTGATTGTGAGACAGCGTCATTTTCTCACTCTATAGTCTCGCAATTTTTCCTTATAGTGCCTATGGATGCCCTTTGCCAATGCATTAAGTACAGACTAGCATTTCAATATACAGATATTCTCTATACATTTAGCATTGATATAGCATTAAATATAAAGTTATTCACAAGATACCGGGATTTATGCCCAAGTACATCGTGCAGCGGAGGTATTGTCCGAGACGCTTAGTGTCCAGGACAATACCGAAGCAGATGATATATGAGGACATAAATCCCATATTCTGTGCATAACCTTATTACTATACACCTTTTAGTCCAATTTTACCGCGAAAAAGTCAAAGCGTTTTTGGGATGCCCTTCCACACTGTGAGTGGTCGGGATCGCGAGCAAACTGAGAACGCGTGCAGTTCGTCCACTAAACACACAGAACAAAATTTCAAACCCACGCAGCACACTGTACGTGGTAGAAATTGTAGGTCGGCAGCATAATTTCACTTGAATTCACAGGTTTATGATTCACCACTACTAACGTTGTGAATTACTGAATGTATAGAGGTATATTTTTAGCTCATATTTGGTTTTGTATATACCAAAAAGAGCTTATATGATGAGTCGGTGGCATCTGTATGTCTGTATATTTGTGGGTATGTATGTGCGGATGTATGTCCGTCACACACAAAGGCTCCCATACCGCCAGAGCTACCATCTCAGTATTTGGTGTACAGGTAGATGCAGGGGTTGAGATGTGAATTTGTTCAAATGAACACATCAGTGTCAAAAATGTGCAAATGAGGTAAGAAAAAGTTAAATCCTGCAAATGTGCAGGAGTGATGGCATGCCAGTAAGAAACAGGCCAACTCCACTGATCTTGAGTCATTTCCTGTCATTGTTTATGAACTGTTACATATTAACAGACCTGCTGAAACCATAGACAGTAGAGGGGGGAAGACCATATAGTCAAACTAAGAGGGGCTTGTTTCTGCTATGCATGTTGCTAAAGTTGACCTCCAGTACTTCAAGTTTCAGACCTTAATTACTTTTGTCATTCTTGTTTTTCTGGTTTAAATATTTCTTGTTGTTTTTCTAGTTGTACAGTGCAGAAATCATTGTCATAACATCAACGTAGAATTTTCCTCCACTGAACAGATAGAAACAACATTTATTGTTGATCATTGGTAACCAACACTGGTATATACCAATTCTGATCAAATTTGAGCGACACCGTATAATTGCGGTATTTTTTGTTAAAATTGTTTAAAAAATCACCTCTCCTTTTTCCCACGATGACGTCAACGTGTTTTGAAGTCAAAGGTCAAATAGCGTCCAATAACACCAAAAGTTATTGTACTCTGTTTCAAAGTTATTGGACTCTGCCTCCTCTTATACCAAACTTTACGACGAAACTCCATAGGTTACAGACGCAGGTGTATATTATTCATTAGTTATTAAATGAAGATTTGCTATATAAAAATTCTCTTTGGCATCTGGGTGCTTTATCAAGCACCCTCAAATTTTCCATGCTACTGTCAGTGTCATTTCCTTGTATTTGCTTGTCTGGGATTAAGAAAAGAATTTTGAGATTTCTCTTACAGCCAGTGTACATAAAACATTTCCTAGTACATTCATAGACAGTCGAGAAACCTTTCTTACCTGTCTATGGTACATGTCAGAGCTTCAGCAGCACTTACCACAAAGCTCCCCCTAGGGGCATGGTTTGTCAACTAAACTGAAACATTGCATAACGTTTGCAATATACAGTAATTATAAGTAGGACTTGAATGGTCAGTGAATAATTTCAGAGACATTACAAACATGTATCTTTGGTAGTTTTATTTGATGGAGAAAGATTTTGTAAAGTCACCGTTGCTCTTTGATAGGGGTCTAATGGTGGTGGTGGTAGTGGAGGTGGGCTTTGGATACGTACTGAATCTTTCATTGGTACCGGAACTATTGCCAGCAATGGAGGAAATGGGAATGGATATGGAGGTGGTGGATCTGGTGGAAGAATCAACATTTATTATGAAACAGGAGATTACCATAGCGGAAAAGTTACTTCCAAAGGTAGGTACCACAAGCTGACCACACACATACCATTCTCATATTGCCTGTGTGGTAACCGTACCATCGTCTGATAGAGTCTCTCATACTGGTGATCTCTGAGTCTGAAGTCGCCAGACTATGATGGCAAGTTGGATACAGTAGTCACTGTGTCATGATGCCTCTTCATACACTCCTCTGACATACACTGAGTAGCTTGAACAATGCAGCCACTCTTTTTCAAAGATAATGTCATCAAAATATTCTGTTCACACCATGACAGTTAGATTGTGAAATCAGTTGCCTTAGACTAAAATACAGCAGGACTGCTTCTTAATGTTCAGAGAAGTCTATCATTAACATATCCAAAAAAAAATATTTGTACAAAAATTTTGATGAGACTGTTGTAAGTAACTCTTGCATGTCATCGTTGATTTTCTGATCAAAACCTTAATTCACATATTGTCAAAGGATTTTAACACGAACTGCAGGAATAAGGAAAGGTGCACAAAAAACAAAATCCGTCAGAATTTAAGGCTTCAGTGCAAAATATTGCACCTGCATTGGTGTATTGAGAAACAAAGTGACAAACAAAGCTATGTACAACTGCATTGTTTTCAGTGCAAAATATTGCACCTGCATTGGTGTATTGAGAAACAAAGTGACCAACAAAGCTATGTACAACTGCATAGTTTTGAGATTCAAAGTTATTGATGTTTTACATTTGCAGGTGGCAGTGTTTCTAATTCCAATGCAGAGCCAGGCGGTCCAGGTGTTGCTATCTGAGCGGGACAAATCCCATCCATCGAAATCTAAGGATTGACAACAAATGTCAACAAGCACATGTAAGTCCACATTTTTATTCGGGAGAGAAAAAGGAAAGATTGGGGGGGGGCTGAAATGATAAGGGAAGAAGGGGAGGGGAAGGAAGCAGACAAACAAAACAAAACAAAGACAGAAAAGTAAAAGTTCTTTCTTCTTGTCGTTTATTTATTCTACTAAACAAAATGGATTATGTTTCATCTTTTTTGCTCATTTTGACAAAAATTTGCAAGATATCTGGTGAAATGTTCAGTTCAGTTTGTGGCATTCTGAAAAGTCAGAGAATGGAATCAACACAATTTTCTGTTTTGTTTGAAGGTGACAAGACCTACTGGAGACAGAGCCACAGATGAACACTACAATGAATATTTGTCAACAGGTATGGCTGTCTTTCTCCAAAACATATGAGCTGATATGCTATTGGTGATGTATTTGTATTTCAAACTTATTTGGCAGATAAATACAGCAAAAATAGTGCTGGCCTCTAATGATCCCAGTTTTATAAACGTTTACCTACGAAAATACCCTTCATATACTTTTATTGGTGAAGACAATAGTATGTGTTGCTCACATGTCCAATGACATATGATTTTATTCCTTGAGAAAATTTTCAAGAGAAAATTTTCAAAGACAACTTCTCTAAACCTAGGGAGAGAATCATCACCATGTATTGGTTTACATCATATCAAATTTTCAAATACTTTTTTACATTTTGACTCATGTAGGAGCCATTGCATATCTGTTACCCCCAACTGATGACTACACCTATGAGTTTACTCATGTTGAAGTGTATGGTGCAGCTGAATTGGCTATCTTTGGAAATCGCACTGTGGTGAAATCAGATCACATCTATGGAGATGACACTGGTTATGTCAGCATTGGCCCATATCAGTACCTAGAACTCACAGCGGTAAGGTTTATTGTATGGTTTATTGTATCCTTCACTATCAAATAGTACTGGTATTTTTTATCACAAGAATGACAAGTCCCAGTACCTCTGTCTTATGAGTTTTTGTTTCATAGAGAATAATACATCTATTTTGTGTCACCCTTGTCACTTGTTAATGAACCAATGGTAAAGCCTGATTTGTATTCCCTCATGGTGAAATTTCAACTCAGTAGCTGCACTGTGATTGGCTCAATAGCATGTTTTTAGATGGTTTCATTAGCATACAAGTTCAATTACACCAAAGAAGGCTATTAGGCACAAAAGTGTAAATTATTATTCTGTGGTGTTTACCAAGCCATACAAGTTCTTACAATTGCACACATCTATCGTATTACATAGGAAGAACAGTTCATGTTCCTCTGACATGCTGAAATGAGTCTTATAATATATACCTAACATGTTAATTTACAGATCTTTATATCAGTGTGGCCCTCAAAATTAAAAGATTGAACTTGTGCTGAAACTTTCTTTGACCAAACTTTCACTTACCACATCCAGAATAAAAATCATGTACAAGAGAAACAAAGGACTTGAGATGTACCAATAGTTAAAATTCAAAATGGTTGCTATCCCTGTCTTATAGAGAAAAACTAAAGTTTTTATTTCACAAAAACTAAGACTGTGAAAACTTAACGTAACTCAAAGAACTTCAAAAGGAGCCCTACAAGCAGTAAACAAGAAAAGTAGAAGTGTAAAAATTTGAGAGTCCAAATATCTGTTCCAGGGACGTATTCTACTTTGAATGTGTGTGATATTTTGCCAGGTCTCACCTTACAAAAGAGAAAATGTCACGTATGCTCCATACATCTATGAGAATGCAACCTTTAAGTTGCCCACAGCAACGAGTGAATTCCGCCAATCCTTTGACTGGAATGAAGTATCCGGAGCCTTCAACCCATGTCCTGCCTCAATGCTGGTCAGTTCACAAGACAAAATCTGGGGAACCCTGGATGGGTCCAATGCACATCTTCTGGTTGGCACAGGTGAGTGTTGTCATGGAGATAGAGGGAGAAAAGATAGTCATGATTGTAGTCTAGCAATGCTCAATCATTTCTACCATTTTGCAAATGGCTTGGTCCTTCTAGTTTGTTTTTTCAGATCATTACAAGTCATTAAATTAATATGACATGTTTTTCTGTAAGGTTTGGTTGTTGGTTGTCACTAAAGCTCTCTGGCTTCTATTTGATGATGACTATAATGGAGTGGGAATAAAATAATATTCAAATAACACCAAAATATTGAAGATGTTGACTGTGAAACTTGAATAAAGCTGATCTTTAACCATCTACAACTACATTG
This sequence comes from Ptychodera flava, assembly GCF_041260155.1. Lineage (NCBI taxonomy): Eukaryota > Metazoa > Hemichordata > Enteropneusta > Ptychoderidae > Ptychodera > Ptychodera flava. Next base: position 1,961,262 of record NC_091944.1, on the reverse strand, counting down.
TGAGCAAGTATGAAACAACAGAAACTTCAACCTTCAACCTTCAAGACTTCCCATCTTTATCTTGACTTCCAGGTGGAACAATCACAATGCAGCTACCTGCAAAGCATGATCTACAATTTTTTGGCATTTCAATTCAAGATGGTGGCCTGCTTGACTTGAAAAGTGTTGAGGGTGTGAAAGAAGACCGATGGCATGTCCAGGTGATATCTTTTGAGATTTATGTTTGAACGTTTATGCCTATTATGTGTGTTCATGAAGGAATTATTTCATTCCAGGGACAACAGTTGTCATTATTAGTCCCAACGGACCGTGTGTCCATGGGGACGTATAGCTTTGGTCATGTCCGTGCGTCCATGCGTCCGTGCTTGCGTCCATCTCTTTACACAGATATCTCAGAGATGCCAGGAGTGATTTCATTCAAATTTGGTACAAGGATTACTTCATATGTCATACATCAGGTGCAGCCAACGGAGCTATTCATCGAAAAAGCTATTCCAGGAGCAATTTTTGAGGGCAGGGGAAATTTTAATTTTGCTAGGGCAGGGGACATGTTTTTAGGTGGTAGGGGAGTAAATTTTAGGGGTTTTTGTAGGGCAGGGCGGATATTGGTTGATTTTCCTGGGACAGGGCTTGGCGAAAAACTTTTTGAGGGGAATTGTTCCAGGGCAGGGGAAATTGGCAATTTTTTTTCGCTACAGGGCGAGAGAGCTTAAAATTCACAGTGGGGAGGGGAAACAGGCAAAATAAGTGGGGAGTGGGTAAAAAATGAAGTTTGAGTGTGGGAGGGTAAGTCGAAAAATTTTCTGTGGGAGGGAAAATTATGAACAGCTAATTCATTACCCTCTAGACTTAAAATTAGTCAGTTCACATTACTTGTCATGTACAATATATCTTATCATAGTAAGGACCTTTTAAAAAGTGCATTGTTCGTTTGGCTGCACCTGATACATATGCATGTTGATTTATTTTGTGATACAGTGCAATATGGCCGCCAGGCTGCCATTTTGTTGCGATTTTTTCATGTACGGAGCCATAACTCAGGCACATCTCAACCGATTTTATTCAAAGTTGGTACAAGGACATTGACCTATATCATACAAGTGCACGTCGATTTGTTTCACGATATAATCCAATATGCATGCCGCATGGCGGCCATTTTGTTACAATTTTTTCATGTCATGCAGAGCCATAACTCGGCACGTCTCAACCGATTTTATTCAAAGTTGGTACAAGGACATTGACCTATGTCATGGATATCCACATTGATTTGTTTTCTGATACGATCCAATATGGCCACCGTGCGGCCATTTTGTGAGGATTTTTTCATGTACAGAGCCATAACTCAGGCACATCTCAACCAACTTTATTCAAAGTTGGTACAAGGACATTGACCTATATCATACATATGCACGTCAATTTGTTTCATGATATGATCCAATATGGCCGCATGGCGGCCATTTTGTTATAATTTTTTCATGTCCTTAGCCATAACTCAGACATGTATCATTGGATTTTATTCAAAGTTGGTACAAGGACATTGACCTATGTCATAAATATGCATGTCAATTGGTTTCACAATCCGATGCAATATGGCTGCCTTGTGGCCATTTTGTTATGATTTTGTCATGTCCTGAGCCATAATTTGGATATGTATCAACTGATTTTTTTCAAAGTTGGTACAAGGACATTTACCTATCATGTCATAAATATGCTTGTCTATTGGTTTCACAGTCCAATGCAATATAATGGCTGTCTGGTGGCCATTTTGTTACGATTTTTCATGTACAGAGCTATAACTCAGACATATTTCCACCAGTATCATTCAAAGTTGGCACAAGGACATTGACCTATGTCATACATATGCACATCAATTTGTTTAACGGCATGTAGCAGTATCATGTCAATTATTGAATTTTCGTAATTAGTCTGATATGTCAAGAAATACTGCATCAAATTTCCGACGTTCAATCTCTCAGACGTCCGTTTTCTGCATTTTGGGCTTAGAGTGATGAAAATATCCAAGTAAGACAGAAAAGACACGCAAGTTGATATAATATAATAGCAATAACCCCTTCGCAGTTGGGTATACATTCGATATTGGTACAATTGGCTCCATATAGCACTCGCCTATCGGCTTGTGCTATATCAGGTGCAGCCAACGAACAATACACTTTTTAAAAAGGTCCTTACTATGATAAGATATATTGCGCATGACAAATAATGTGAACTGACTAATTTTAAATCAAGAGGGTAATTAATTAGCTGTTCATGATTTGCCCTCCCACAGAAAATTTTTCGACTTACCCTCCCACACTCAAACTTCATTTTTACCCACTCCCCACTTTTTTTGCCTGTTTCCCCTCCCCACCGTGAATTTTGGAAGCTCCCTCGCCCTGTGGCGAAAAAAACTTGCCAATTTCCCCTGCCCTGGAAACAATTCCCCTCAAAAAGTTTTTCGCCAAGCCCTGTCCCCAGGACAATCAACCGATATCCGCCCTGCCCTACAAAAAAACTAAAATTTGCTCCCCTACCACCTAAAAACATGTCCCCTGCCCTAGCAAAATTAAAATTTCCCCTGCCCTCAAAAATTGCTCCTGGAATAGCTTTTTCGATGAATAGCTCCGTTGGCTGCACCTGCTATATGTCGCGCATTGTATCAAAATCTCGTGTATACCCTCCTGCGGCGGGGATTATTGCTTAAATAAGTTTAATAATGGGGATTGAATAAGAAACTATATATAACAGAGCAAAAATCCATCAAAAGTTTCCACAAATTGAGTTTCAATAACCATAAAAGATATCATACAGATAAAGATTTTGACAAACTGTCAACTCTAGTTTGAATCTGACCATCTTTACAGTATCCAGAGCTGCGGGTCAAAGTTCATCATATTTGAATAGTAGATCACATCATGTTCTTCTTTTAGGTGTGCAGCCTTTCACAGTGACGTTGCTTACTTCTTAATTACCTCAAGATTCTGAATGATGAACACATTTAGAATTCATGCTCTCCAATTGTCATGTAAATTCACCCTCAGTAATAGAGGATCTCCACTGCACACTTCAGTGGCCTTACAATCCCTAATACCCATTTCTGGAAGATCCAAACATCAGCTGATAACATTGACGGTCACTTCCTCATGGTCAACTATTCTGAATTTCTGTCTTTACTTTGCAATGATGTACTTGTATGAAATCATAAGTTTTTGGTTTCCTTTAAGTTGCAAGGTCCTAAAGAAAAGTCTTGACTGATTGATTGAGCGAGCAATAGAGAGAGAGCGATAGAGTGAGAGAGAGCGCAGTTTGGTTTAAATCTAACACATATTTGTATCTTCAAAACTTACAGGTTGTACCAGGATCTGGTGAAGGTAAGAGATATGGAAGAGTTACCATAGAGGGTGGTGGTCAGTTTGTGGCCGCAAACCTTGAGTTAAATGCTCATTCACTGATTGTTGATTCTGCTGGTCTACTGTCTGTGAATAAGGCGGTGTACTGTCAGGACCAGGAACACCAACTGCCCTGGTAGCTGGAGGCGGCGGATATGGCGGCCGTGGTGGAAAAGGACAGGCTTTAGGTAAGAACTGTAAAACAATTAAGTCTGTATGACAATAGTTTCAGCAATTAGTTTGTTCAATCAAAATGACTCTGGAATAAGTTCTGATTTTATTGTGAAAGGCTAATGTAAATATTTTAACAAGAATGAAAGTATTTTCAGGGAAACCTGCATTATCTTGTGAGAAATTATCATACTGGCCATGAGATACACACATCTTTGCTAAAATTTTCCACGTGAATGCAATCAAACAAGAAATTAGTTCATCCCTGACAACATCGTAAGACTGCTATGCACGCCAACAGTGTGAGTTTGTGAATGAAATATTTGGACTGTACAGCTAGTAAACTGCATAAGTGTCAACATAGTATGTATTTGCTAACCCAATATAGATACAGCAACAGGACTTGAATACGGTAAACAACTTAAACCAGAGGACTTTGGCAGTGGAGGAGCTGGGCATAGTTCTGGCACCAATGGTGGCATTGGTAAGTAAAGTCCTTTCTTTGAGATAAAAATATTCAAAATTAATATCGAACAATTTTAGTGCAACGGCAACTATACTGGCAAAATTGGCTTCGTCTCACAACATGTGAGGCTTTTCAGGTAATATGCACTCAAAAGTGAAAACTTAAACTTTTGCTCAAACTTTCCTCAATGAAACTTTTGACCATTCTCTTACAAAACAGGAATAAAAATCGATTCAACGTTCAAACTTTGGACTGTAAAGACAACGTACGTAAGATTTCCTGATATTTGAAATTTAAAATGACCAACATCCCTGGGTTAATTCTACAAGAAAAAATATAATTTTAGACTTTCAAAAAAACAAAGACGGTGAAAACTTTTCTTACACCAAGAGCTTTAAAATGAGAACCCACAAGTGGTAGATCAGAAGAGAATTGATAAAATTTGAAAGCCCTAATATCTAACCCAAGGCGCATTCTGCTTTAATATTGCTTGCTTTCAAGAAACAAAGACGGTGAAAACGTTTCTTACACCAAGAGCTTTAAATGAGACCCCACAAGTGGTAGATCAGAAGAGAATTGATCATTAAAATTTGAAAGCCCTAATATCTGACCCAAAGGCGCATTCTGCTTTAATATTGCTTGTAAAAGACGAACAAATTTATCTCTTGTGTGGAGCTATTTGTATGGATAATGTTGTTTGCATCTCAGTGTATATGTATGTACCGGTATGATGTTGTCCCTTAAAACAACTGAAATAAGTTGAGAATTTTAACATATATATTCTGTTCATACGTTTGGTATACCATGGAGATTCATCTGATATCACGTCACGTTGTAAGAGTATAATACCTAACAGATCCTGATGATGGAAACAAAAAGCTTTCCAGGCAATAATTTCATCCATAATTCCTTGTATAGTGTAAAGGAACAAAATTAATTAAGTTATATTGAGCTTCGAAGTTCAATTCATAAGGGAGTGAAGGTGATTGGTTAACTTGTTACATCCACATCTGTATTTTCCAGGTGGTGGTATATTGCGTCTCACTGTGCAGACTGACCTGACCGTTGAAGGTGTTATCAGTGCTGATGGCAATTCAGGAACCGCCAACACTGGCGGTGGTTCTGGTGGGTCCATCTGGGTGACAACTGAAACTTTTGAAGGTTTTGGAATAATTCGGGTAATGTACACTTTTTATTCTTACCAATATGCTGATTCTCAGGGAGTCCAACATTCGATTACCAGATTGTGGGAGATAGGTTATTTGTTTACATTATAGGTCTATGTTTTAGTACACATTATCTCTTTTAGAACTTGTCTTCACTGTCCAATGTGTAACAAAAGATGTACACGTACATGTACTCTATGCTACAGAATCAAGAAGTAGTCCTTTAACTTAAGGTAGCTTGCACCTCAGAATTGAAACTTGCTCAAATTTCCCCAAGGAAACTCTGAACCATTTTTTGACCAAATCAAGATAAAAATTAGGGGTTGCTGTGTACATTTAGCAATAATTACACAGCATTTAGCCATGTTGGCCACTACTTGGTCTTAACTTTATGGGGAGCAATTAAAATTTCAATTTTCACAAAACTAAGATCATAAAAAGTTTACTTAAATATTCACTTTTACCAAGAGCTTCAAAATGAACCCTGGCACCAGTAGACCAGTAAAGTATTGGAAAAATTTGAGTCTGCGCAACTCTGAGGCACATGCCACTTTAAAAGGAATTGATAAACTGATTGACTGATGTTGCTGAAATGCTTATAAATGTTGTTCATATCCATGCCAGTTTGTAGTTTAGTTAATGATTTCACAGGTTGCTCATAATTTGTTCAAATGGATGGAATATTGTCAGTGTTTGGAGGCAAGTGGTAGCTAGTGTGGATCGAATTTACAGTATGTGCATGTTGATGAGGCAAAGTTTGACTGATGTCTTGCTTACTCTGAATACTCTGATTCATTTAATATGTAAATGTTTACTTTATCTAAAGTCCTGTTTTAACTGTACCTGGACCTTCAGGCAAATGGTGGTAGTGGTGGTACAAATGGTGGAGGCGGTGGTGGTGGTCGCATCGCCCTCTACTGGACTACTATGAAGCTATGGTATGGACAGTTCCAAACATATGGTGGGTATGGCAGCTATGGTATTGGAGGGGCAGGTACTGTTTTTACTGAGGTAAGTTTCCTGAATCTGACGATCGTAGATATCATGAAACAACTAATTAATTATCTGGTTTTTTTTTTTAAAGATATTCTAAATTTGTGATACCATACATTTTTACTTTCGCAACATAATTACCCAAATTATGAGCTTTCCTTTATTGCCAAATGTTAGTTTCACTTGATATATTTTGTGAACACTCTTATTTCCAGGACACTGAAGAGCACATAACCAATCGATCACTGACCATCCATAACAACGACAGATCACCACCAACACCACTCATTGAAGACTACGATCAGTATGAGCAAGATTCAAGCAGGACTTGGCTGTTTGAATACGATGATCAACATAATTATGAGGAGGTTCACATCATTAGAAATGGACATCTTGCCTTGCATCCTAACTTCACTAGGTTTGTGTCACTTTCATAAGTCTGCGAGATATTATTCAGAATTCATGTCACAGGATATATCTTGTATACAACTCCTGTAGTGCAGTCCCATTTTGTCCTGTAATGGAAAACTCAACAGAATCTAACCAAGACAGCTAAGTACGCTTGAAAAGGGAAGAACTAGAGATACTTAAAGCCCTGCTAGCTATATATTTTGTATTTTTACTTGTCAGAAAAATACCATTTAATTTTGGAGAGTGTGTGGATACTCGTCATTAAGTTATGTTGTCATTGAAAATGTCCCCATTTCAATCCTTGGTGGTGTTATAAGATTCAGGCACATATTTGCGGCAGCCATATTTGACTTGTAACTTGAAATAACGTTGATCGTGATTTCAGGTTTAAATGCACATGCGTGACTTTGCACAATGCAGGCTAATAACAACTCTGTCATGTAATTCTGTAGTAATACATATTGCAAAGAGATTATTGTTTTATTAGCAATTTGTATTTCATAAACCTAATCTGGTTAAAACTTAAGCAGGATAATCTGTGCAAAAATGAAACTGCAAAATTGCAGGGTCATATTTGTACTTTTGTGTGATTATTAATATTTTATACACATGTGAATCTATTATTTATCATTTTTCAGGCCTTTAGGACTACATGCCTTTCAGTTTATTGGAGACCAAACAGGATGGCTTCACATCGGACCTGATCAGTACGCAGTAGGCCAGTTTGAAAGTCATGAGACATTTGAAGTCAATATTCATGTACATGAAGACGGAGAGCTTGTTTACCTCCAAAATGTACTTGCAGAGGAGTGGATATAATTGTAGAGTAAGTATTTTAAATACCAAGTTAAAGGTATTCTGTGGAAATAAAGTGAAAATTGCTGTACATAGTATTTGACATTTAGCAAATACACTATGAGGAACATGAAAAATGAATTTCATGAATGTATTGGTTTCTTAAATAATATATTTAGGCAAGAGTTACTAGCACTAAAATATACAAAGAATGAATTTGTTTCTTTTTAAAGGGCTTGAACTTGTAAACTATTCCCTCTAAAAGATCAAATGTGTGTGTGCGTATGAGAGAGAGTCAGGACTGTTCATTGCTTGACCTTTATTGCCATTTTTCAGAGGTATTCTGAGTGTTCATAACTTCACCATCGGTGACGGATGTCGACTGCTTCTCAGCCCCACTGGTCGTTCTCACCTGATAGATGATGACGCTGACACGGGGATTGAAATTGGCAACTTCCGATTTGACAGACTGGAAGTGGAAAACAACGGTGAAATCACATCCATGGTTGGCCTTGATGATACACAGAGAAAGATCAAATTTACGGTAACTTTTTCATTAAATGAGTTCAGATTTTGATGCATGGATAATATCCAGGAAATGCTCATACTGCAAAATATCACAATAGGGCTGTCAGCTTCTGAGCTGGCGCCTGCAGAGTAAAATTGAAAATTTTGATTCAAAATTCACACTAGAACACTTTTCATGGCCAATAATGGTACATTGTTTTAAATTTGTAAGAGATATCTATTGTTCCATGACTTTGTCATATCCACAGGTGCCTGGAGTTGCCGCCGGTGTACCGGTACATGCACCTTCTCTCTATGCTTGTACACCGGCAACTCTTACCCATGGAAATTGACAATTGTTTAGATATTTTCAATTCCTACATGGTAAAGTTGTTTTGAATAGCAAAAGTGCCCTATATTGACTTAATTCTTACTTCTGCCCATCGCACAGGTTGGAGATTTTCACATTAAAGGCGGTGGACATGTACATACAGTAAATCTTGAAGTAAATGCCGACACTTTGATTATTGATGATCTTGGTCGTCTGGTGGCAGACTATCATTCCATTCCATGCAATGTCTCAGAAGGTGCCGGCAAAACTGGATCAAGTGACTATGGAAGTTCTGGTAGGTGAAAAAAGCTCTAAATTTAAAAGTAGTGTAAAAAATTACTAGTGATATCATATGTATAGAACGTACAGTATCATACTGGGAGATTAGTATGTTGAAGAGCTCCCCACAGGTTTCATACTGGTCCTTATTTCATGGCATATTGAATGTCGCTAATTGCTCCATGGATTCAATGGTAACCTGATTAATATGTAGTCGGCCACATAGTTATCATTTGACTCAAAATGAACTGGAACTATTTTCAAATTGATAACTTCGGGGTTTAAAAATAATCAAATCAGATGTTTTACATAGGAAATAGTGTTTTCACAAAATTATGCATTAAAAATCTGATAAACTACATGACAGTGATTTCAATATATCAGTGCGCCATTTGATAGAGAAAATCGCTCTATTTTTGACATAATTTCATCAAACATGGAAATAAAGCATATGATTGTCATTCATTTGTATGTAAAGCCAAACATTTGAAATGAAAAATATATAAGAGAGGCATGTAAGAAAAACATAGCTCAAACAAGGGACTATGTATCCTCGAGGTAGGAGACAATTTGTCTTCCTTGCATTGAGCAAGAGTCACCTACCCTCAGGCACATTATCCCATGTTTTTTGGTGCTTTATACTAAAAAAAGAAATAGGCTAGTGGCCATTTCGAAAGATACTTAAAATCATTAAAATTGACATGCATGTTGGCACTTAATGACAGTTTAGACAGAGGTAATAAGATTTTCCTCAAAGTTTGGTGGTGGGTCAACTGCGTGCTTGTGATGTACACGTAGGGGAGTCAGCATTCATACATCAAACGAAGTTCTGGATCTTGATGTTATTTTAGATGCATCTGCAACTATGTCAGCCCATGTGACAAGTTTATATAAATCAGCTTCATTCGCCTTATGGAAAATTGGTAAAATTTGCAACCTACTTGATCAGAGTTCTACAGAAAAATTGGTAAAAATTGGTACATGCTTCTACTACATCTAGACTTGATTACAGTAATAGTTTACTTTTGGTCTTCCAAAGTATCGGATTAAGATATTACAATTTATTAAAAACTTGATATCTGCACCACCTCTTGTCTCAAAAGCTGAGAAATCAATTCATATACAACCAGTATTGCATTACTTGCACTGGCTTCCAGTTCACAAGCGCATTGTGTACAAACTTTTATGTTGAACAAAGATTCTGCATGATACGTCCCCGTTATACTTGAAAGAACTTTTAAGTGTTGATGTTCTGGGTAGAAGCATTCGGTTGGCAACGAATAGTTCATTCAGTTTGTATCAACCAGTATGTAAGGCCCCCCCAAAAGAAATGTTTCTGGTCAGGCCTTTCTTTAACCCTTTTCCTGCCAAGTCCATATTCCACCATCAGGTCAAAATGGTAAAATTAATGAAACACAACATATTCCATATGGTGTATTTTACATAATACCGTAAATTTGAAAGCTGTTGAAAAAATAAATACTGAAAACTTGAAAAACTTGATTTTTTGGACGAAAGATGCTATAACAGACCAAGCCAAGTGGGTGAAAAATACGTCATGTTTTGGCTTAATACCACTTTTTACTGACTTGGTTGATGGGGAAGTGATTCTGTTTGGTAGGAAAAGGGTTAAAAAATGGTGCGGTGACGTGAATTTATAATTTTTTTCCTTCAAGGGAGGGAGGAGGGCCAGTTTTATAGTTTTATCAATATAGTTACACACACACACACACACACACACACACACACACACACACACATATATATATATATATATATATATATATATATATATATATAGATAAATAGATAGATAACAGTATATATATCAATATAGTCACATATATATGAACATTATTGAACTTAGATAAACATGTCAATACACAGAACGTATGTGCTCCTTGTTGATGGATTAGGTCGTCGGCCATGCTGGGTGGACCTTATACCTTGGAATATCCTTCCCAAGCACCCTTGCGCAATGTGTGTATTACTAATAGCTAGACGTTGAATTGTGGGTAGATATTAGAGAAAGAGGTACATGCATGAGGTAGATGTATGAAGCCTGCCACCAGTGTCCAGTGACCCTTAAAGTTGATGTATAGCCAGCTGAAGCAGTACGTAGTTTGCCTCGGCCGCTGGCCACAAAACAGGAAAAAAAAAGGGACGCACTGTTGTTCAAGTGATGTGTGCACTGACCAGAAACATTTCTTTTTTTGGCCTAATACCTAGTTTTATGGTGATAGAGTGTTTGCCATCTGTGAACACAGCTGTGGAATAGGCTTCCATTAAATCTTCATAGTTCGACAAGTTTTAATGTTTAAACATTAAAAACTTGTCGAATAAGTCTGGACTTAAAACACATTCGTTTTTAGAAAGTTTTTAATGCTATTTTCACGTTTTTAATGCTATTTTCAGATAGATTGTAACATTTTATCAACTCACTGTACTGTACAGCGATTTGAGATGTCTTTTTTACATGGAAGGCGTTTTTGAAATAAATATTATTATTATTATTATTGTTATTATTATTATACGTTGATAAATATTCATATCAATTCTCTTGTGAATTTTAAAATACTGATCCATGTGTTAGTTTCACGGGATAAAAATACTCTTTTATTGTGGAGTCACATGCCTCGTACATAGGCAAAGGAGGTATCTGAAATCCGATGATGGAAGTTCTGTTAGCTGCATCATAGTGACAGAGGTGCTTGGACGTAAGTCACTTTGGAGGGCTGTAAATAAATCTTTGCCCTTTTTGTGTGGTCAGGGGGATGACAGCGGTCCAAATGAAATCAATTAACAATCTTTTGACTTTTTGGTTATCAAAAGTGAAAAACAAGTTCATCTGTGGACAAGTATGTTAAATTCAAACCTTGGCATGTAATTTGTTATGGAAGAATCTTATAGACGGTCATAATAATTGGCATAACTTCTAATTTAGGAACGTTGGTGAAAATCTAAATTTCTTTGTAGCCTAATCTAGTCTCCCTTTAAAATTTTACTTTCAAATTCCTTTGTGACTCTCTATCATAACAGGGGCTGGTCATGGCGGAAGTAGTGGTCGTGGATCACGGCAGAGAAAAACAGGGGCTCCATTTGGTCATCTGTATGAGCCAGACCACTTTGGTTGTACCGGAGGAGGCTCTGGAGGTGGGAAAGGAGGTGGTAAGATGACGATCAACACTGATTGGCTGAAGATTGACGGAGAAGTAAGTGCTAATGGAGAATCCGGACAGAGCAGGGCTTCTGGAGGTGGCAGTGGGGGTTCCATACGCATCAATACCAGAATGATACAGGTAAGATGAACACCTCACATAATTTGTGACTAAGCCAAACATGATATTATGAGGACATCAAAGGCAGGGATCAAGTTGGTTCCGGGAATTGATCTGATCAACAGTGTTTGTCTTTTACCATGTTATGAAATTCTTGTATAGTAAAGGAATTTGTCACCAGACTAAACACAACTGGATTAAAAGTCTACTGAAACCTTTGACTCGCATATTCACATGATGTCCAATGTTATCATTAAAAAAAGTTTCATCACTATGTAATGTTATGTTTTGAGTGTTGTATATGATATGGCAGGCTACACAACAATTCTTCGTATAAAACTTTGTGGACATTTGAACATTTACTAGCAAAGAGTATTTGAGCTCATTACAAGTAGAAAGCTCCATTGTGCTTGGTTTTCGTTCTGTTTGTGAAATACATTTTTTTCTTCTTATCCAAAGACTTAAGTGGTAATGCCATCCATGTCTTTGACATGTAAATACAGTCTGTATGTTTGTACCATGCAATATTATTTTTGATGAAATAAATAAATTCAAAAGTGGACTGGAGTTCATAATCAACAATAACATTCCCAGACTAGCATTGTACAAGGCCAGCACATAGTAGTCAACTTATAAATAGATAACAATGTAATGATATTTCCTTGCATTGTGATCAAGAATTCTGCAACTATCAAAGGTTTTTTACCTTAAATTCTATGTACATTGATTAGGGATATGGTGAAGTTGAAGTTAACGGTGGAGATGGTCATGTACACAGTAGTTACCATGGTGGCGGTGGAGCCGCTGGAAGAATTGCTGTCTACTTCTCTCTCAACAGAACCTACTCTGGTTCCTTCAACGCCCATGGTGGTCTCCCTGGTGGTGCCAACGCAGGGGCTGGTGGTCCAGGAACCATGATTTTCTATCATAATGGTAAAAACATATGATAATGTGATTCAGTCAAGCTGTAGTATTGTAAGGAAATGGATTTCAAACAAAATTTAGTGCAAAATTTATGAGAAGAAATAAATTCTTGAAATAGCCTAGAATATTATGGTTTGTTTCTGGTCATCGTTTGCAATGCTTTGTGACCATGCATTATCCTTGGTTTGGTGTGTTCAACAAATCGCCACTTTAGTGTTCTCAAACAGGGCTCGAAATTAATTTTTTACCCTGGTAGTCCACTTGGGCTACCATTTTCTGAAGTTGGTAGCCCAGTGACAATGGCTGGTAGTCCATGAATATTTTAGTTTAGGGATACTGTACTCGTCCGAGTATATGCCCCGGTTCAGCAACACTAGGGCTTCAACTTGAGAAACCTCATGTTATGTGTCACGAATGCTTAATTTATGCTAATTTATATACATTTTAACACTTTCTATCACTTTCAAAATCGGCTTACACATCCAAAGAAATTGTAACTTGAGTAAAGAAAAACAGAAAAAAAATATTCTCATCATCTTTATGAACTGGCATGCATTGTTACACCAAAGTCTCTTTATACAGAACGTAATACATTGAAACTGATTGACAACCCTAGATAAAAGACAGCGAAACTCAGCCAAGCTTAACTGACACAGTGATTTATTTACTGTTTCAAATCAAACTGATTACACAATCTCTTGATATAGAAATGACATTTTTGTGAAATTTCAGCATCAAAACTCCAAAACATGACACAAGTATGTCTTGTATGCAGCCGATCAACAGCATAGTGTGAACTGGCATACAAAGACTGCACACCAGATAAGCAACTTCACAGATGAAAGGATAATTGCTTCAAACAAATGAAACTGACGATTGACTGCATTTAGCTCTTCCGAAAGTGACGGACATCGCACCCCAAGTATTTCACGTCCCAGGCTTTGGTAGTCCGTGTGGGCTACCATTTCATGGACTTTGGTAGCCACAGGGAAAAGTTGATAGTCTGGTGGACGCGGGACTACCGCTAATTTCGAGCCCTGTCAAATATCACTCGATCACACAATGTAAATCATTGACATTCAGGATATCAGAAAATGAATTGACTCAAACAGACTGAGCTACCACTGTTTCATACTTTCATGTGTGAAATGCGGAGAAGAATGTATGTACAAAAAAATTAAGAACTACTTTGGCAATCTTGTGGCAATCAAAAATTGTTGAGGGCAAAAGATTTAATACTTGCGTCACCTGATTTGTTTTAAAAAATGTTACAGCCTTTCACATGACTTTATAGGTTGATACATGAAGTACACTCAATGCATACCATAGGTTGGTTTTATCTTAGAAATCTATCTCATTTTGGGAGAAACCTATTTCTGTCAGATTTTGATCACTTGTCGTTGATGGTGGACAACAATGGAAGGGGACCCAAAGAGGATGAAAACATGATCGAGGATTACCATGATCTCACTGAAGATGAAAGCAGGGCCTGGATTCTGCCATCATCTGAAGACCATGAATTTTCTGGTAACTATTTAGATTTTGGTAAATGATATGGATTTATTTTTAAGTCCTATGTTAGTGAATACAAATACCTTATCATTTTTGTCATGAGATCCAAAGTAATATTTTTTATTACATGAAAGTTGTGTACAATTTAATCTGAATGGCACTGAATTTTTTTATTGATTTTCTTGAACAACTTTTTAAGCCCAGTTTAATGTAATTTTTCTCATTATAAGTTATAAAGAAACTATAGTATGAACTGTTATTTTTCCATTTTTGACTCAGGTGACAACAACTACCATTTTGATGAGCTTCAAATTTACGGACAAGCTCACTTGGCGATATTGACAGATCCACCAGACAGAGAAGCCTCATTCTTCTTCCAGAACATGATTGGTGACCGAACAGGAACCATTCACATTGGCATGAAACAGACAGTAGATTTATTTCGTGATGAAATTGACCTGCCATTTAATGTACGCGTCTACGAAGGTGGATTTCTCGGCATGGCCAATGAAACATTTGTCCATGATGTGACCATCTTCCTTGATGGTGTTCTTGCATATGTTGACAATCTGACTCTCCACCATGGAGGTAGGTTTTGGTTGAACAGGGACGGGAGAACTGAAGGAAATCCTTCTGGTGAGTACAAGTTTGACGTGGTTCATGTACAAGACCAAGGATACATCCATATGATATCAGATCCGGTCAGTGATCCTGGTATGTTGTTACCACAAGGCTTTTCTGGATTGACGGTGGAGGATTAGTGGAAGGGACACACTTGTACATCCGGTCCGAGAACATCACTGTGGACGCAGGAGGACGACTTAGCGCAGATGGTCTTGGCTATTCTGTAAGTGATGGAAGCAGCAGAGAGCCAGATGGCACCCCACGTACTGGTTTACATGGTGTCATCAATGAAGGATTGGGTTTCACATACAGCAGCTATGGCTCAGGTGGTGGGCATGGGGGCACAGGAGGCCACGGCAGATGTAAGTAGCCAAGGGTGTTTATACACTAGCATGTGTATGACCTTGTATATTTATTACACATCTACCACTGAGAAAAAAGAGTTTAGTGTGTGCTGGAAAAGCAATACAGAACACCTGTTCTGTATCATTTACTACTTTCAGGTGTCCTATATATTTAGTGCATTCTGCACTGCCTCTGCGCTCTCACTGTTGAAGATTTACTAGGGACAAAATGGATGATTGCCAGAAGTCATATACTCTTCACGTGCAGTGCACAGGCTATCCAGAATGGTGTACAAGATAGCGCACCATACATATACTATAAGTCAGCTGAAAAAACCTTACCAAAATTACCCTACATAAGGTATACTTGTATGCACAAAATATACTAGTTTCCCGTGTGTAAAGAATGAATAGGACATGTGCATAGTATAAGTATGAATGATGTGTACCGTACATAGTGTATAATTTATATAAGATTTGATGGTCGAGTAAGCAAGAATAAAGGAAACTCTTTATGTATACTTTATGTATATTGAAATAGCACAAATACATAAAATGCACTTATACATTCAAAGACTTGGTAGGATCGTTGTACAGTTTATGTATAAATTATGTTGGACCAATTATTCTCGATATACAATTTGATGTTACGCTGAGTATGGCACTTCAATCTGGTTTTCTTCACTTACACATTTGAGATTCCATCCCCTTCTTCAAGTTGCTGGACAACTATATTTCACTCTCATTTTTCCAGACATGTCGTAGTACTTTCTTTATATGACTGTTTTTTAAAGTGATTTTTACACTTTGGAATGGAAATAAAGCATTATTATTAATCACTGTCATGGCAATTTTCTCTGCAAGTGTGTTGAGTGCAGCAACACAATATATAAATGTGTTTTTACTTAATGTAAAATATGAATGCTCTAGTAAGTTCTGTACAGATGCATTTCTGAAAAATTAAAATGAATCTCTCTGCACTTCATCTGTTTACTTTAACAGTCATTACAACATATACAAGGTATGTTTCAAAGCAGCTGCAGTCAAAACTAAAAAAGAGTAATCGCTGTGTTATGAGGTTTGTTTGAGTAAATGCACTTGTAAAGCGGTTCCTCTGGGTCATATAATAAGCTGATGGCAAACATGGTGTAGGTTCTGATACTCATGTTTATTACACTATTGAGCAGCCATAATGAACGAACAGGATCATGGGTAAATAATTGCACAGCTCAATAATGGTGGGGCTACACTAGAATCAATGCACTTATAAATAGTGCAAATATCTAAAATCACATGTTCATTTTATTTATACTAAAAATATGCATTATTCTGACTTACGCTCTGTAATGACACCAGCATGACTGACTCTGTCTCTAGCTGGCAAGGGTCCATGTACATTTCATGTATACACAAAAACATGATCATAATGTTAGACCTTCATCGCAATGTAGCATACGTCTGTGTATATTTTATTTAGACATTTTATTTAGACACTTGCCTCTAACACAAATAAAGGCAATTTTGGTGCAAATTTTCCACTGTGAAGTAGGATTTACATATTCGTAATTGTTCACATTTTGCTGAAGTACACCCTGTGTTGGATTTATGTGCTAGTAAAGTACCTGTATACTTTTCAGTTCGGAGTTTTAGTAAGGCAACTGTTGACATTACATGAAAAAGGGTTAACATAGGCCCATCACAATTGTAAGATGTGTAATAATAAGGTTATTATGAAACTAAAACAAAGGATACACTTACATGGTTGTGCTGCATATCGACCTTGACCTTGTTTTGGGTGATACACTGCACCAGTGTCCTAGTGCATCCCTTGCACTATTTCTGTAATAATCTCACAGTACATACAGGCTCGCAAGGCTTAAAATGTACTGTAAGAGTATTTATGAAGGTTGTGTAACATGGGCAAATGGCTAAGTTTTGTGTCTTTCAAACAAGATTGTTGAGCTTTTGCCAATCCTGCAATAGAGGGGCTTTAGTGATACTGATGACATACACGAAATGAAAAAGCAAGCCACACAGTCTGTCTCAATAAATGCCAATGTCAACAATTTGAACAGTGTAGACAAAGTCTTTAGACTTATTTTCATTGTAGTCAGACCAGCAAATTTATAGAATGAATTTTGGAATTGTCACAAATCTAATTTACTTCTTAGTATCAGATACTTGTATTATAAGGTACTACTTGAGATGACCTTCTAAACTTGGCATATCATCATTTGTGCTAAAAAAACTTAATACTCTCATTCATGTTTAGATAGAGGTTTTTAAATTAATGTAAAATATTTTCTTGCACTGTTCTCTTCAGATATACAGAAGACAGGTCGAGCGTACGGCCACATTTATGAGCCAGAGCATTTTGGCAGTGCTGGAGGTGGTCCCAATGGTGGTACTGGTGGTGGTCGCATTTGGTTCAACGTCACTGACACCATACAGATTGATGGCACAGTGTCAGCTAATGGCGCCGATGGCACAGGCCACTCTGGTGGTGGGAGTGGCGGCAGTATTTGGATGCACAGCTACCACATCACTGCTATGGATTGATATCAACAAACGGCGGAAATGGTGCTGGCTATGGTGGTGGCGGGGCAGGCGGACGAACTTCACTCCACTTCTTTGAGAATACAACATTTGTTGAGTTCACTTATGAATCTCATGGAGGGACAGCAGGTGGCAGCAGCTGTGATGAATGTGAAGGTGGAGGCCCTGGTACCATATTCCTCTATCATATGGTGCACAACCATCGAACTCTGATGTTGGAAAATGCAGGCCTGGTGCCGAGAGAGAAAGCTATTGACTGGAATTCTCTGGATGAAGATGGCTGCCGTGGTTGGATACTGACTGATGCAGGGTCACATGAATTTGCCAATCACAACCATGAATACCATTTTGAGGAACTTCAAATCTATCTGGTGCACACCTTGCCATACTCAATCCAAATGACACTTTTGAATCACCCTGCCCACTGTTGGTGAGCCAGACAATTACACACCCAGACTACCCCCAAGGTGACCATCCACTTCCGACATATGATTGGTGATCGCAGTGGAACAGTTCATGTCTACAACAGACAAGAAATGGATCTTGAAAGAGAGAAGATTGATTTGCCATTCAGCGTGCACGTTTACTTTGATGGTCACTTGGGCCTTGCACCTGCCACTGTTGTTCATGGTGTTGAAATTCACATGGCTGGTTTGTTGTCACATGTTGTGAACATGACCTTGCACCATGGTGGCTTCTTTTGGTGTCAGCACGGCGGACGCACAATCGGAGAACCATTCAGCCATTACAGTTTTCAGTTTGTACGTATCCAAGATGACGGTTACTTGAATGCAACCACTGATCCCATAATAGATCCTGGCATTACGTTTATTGTGCAAGCCTTTATCATCGAAGGAGGTGGAATAATGCATGGGACACGAATGACCATTCTGGCTGAAAACATCACTGTTGATGCTGGTGGAAAGTTAGCTGCAGATGGACTTGGATACCATCCATACCACAACAATGACACCCATGGTGATGACTCACTTCATGGGGATGTGAACATTGGCCAGCCAAATTCTGACCTTGGTGTTGGTTGTGGTGCTGGCCATGGTGGTAGTGGAGGACGTGGTTCACACACTAATGGCCATGTGGTGGCTTTGCCTATGGTGATCTTTATGAACCATATGTCTTTGGCAGTGCTGGTGGATTCAGCTACAATGCAAAGCCAGGAGGCACTGGTGGTGGTATCATCTTGATGAATGTCACAGATACCGTTAATATTGATGGAGAAGTGACAGCAAATGGTGGATTTGCTGACGAACATGGTGGAGGCGGTGGCAGCGGTGGTAGCGTCTGGATTTATGCAAATATAATCAAGGGTTATGGTCGCATTGCAGCGGATGGTGGAGAGGGTTCCACAAATCCATCCTATGCTGGCGGAGGTGGCGGAGGAGGACGAGTAGCCATATACTTCATCACTAATGAAACATCTACAGGGTTCAGCTATCACACAAGGGGTGGGAGAGCTGGCAGAGATGACTCAGAACATGGAGGTGGTGGCACAGCCTTTGTCTATCATTTGATCCACACCCACCGCACTTTGATTATAGACAACGGAGGCCTAGAACCAAGAGACAAGTACCACATCATAGATAACTATGCAGACCTTTCTCATGACGGTTGTCGTACATGGATCCTGCCACAGTCTGGACACCATTTCTTTGCAGGTGGTACCCATGACTACGTCTTTGAAGAAATACAGATGTATGGTTCAGCTCACATGGCTATGCTCACTCATCCAGTCTTTGCACCAGGAACAATGTTTTTCTTGTATATGATAGGCGATCGAACCGCTACAGTGCACATTGGCTACAACCAAACTATGGACTTAGAAATTGAAAACCGTCATGAAATTGACCTGCCATTTTCTGTCAGGGTGTACCACGGTGGATTCCTTGGCCTAGCTCCAGAAACATTTGTTCATAATGTCAGCATATGGCTAAGTGGTGTCCTTGCACATGTTGATTTCATCACTCTCCACCACAGTGGTTTATTAGCTTTGGAAGATGGAGGACAGACTGTATTTGTCCAACCCAATCAGTTTGAGTTTGACCGTGTTCTGATCCAGGACACTGCCATGGTGACAGCCATTCAAAATCCTGTTGAAAATCCAGGCATGAATATGACAACTCGTACGATCACAATCGAAGGAGGCGGAACTTTCCATGTCACTCACATGACCATTGTAACAGAGAATATCACCATTGATGACGGTGGTGCTCTCACTGCCAATGGCAAGGGTTATAGAGCCATAGATGATATGGTTACCCTGGGATCAAATCCTGGCAAAGGGTACACCAGTGTCTATGGATCTTCTGGTGGAGGTCATGGTGGCACAAGTGGACATGGTGCTGGTATCCAGAAACTGGCCAGCCGTATGGGAATATCTATGAACCATTTGACCTTGGAAGCTCTGGTGGTGGAAGCCAAGGTGGTGCAGGAGGTGGACTGATATGGATCAATGTGTCTGACACTGCTTTGATTGATGGTGTGGTAAGTTCTGACGGTGCACCGGCAGGAAATGCTGAGAGTGGTGGTGGCAGTGGAGGCAGTGTATGGATGTATCTGAACTTATTCCGAGGACACGGCAATATTACAACCAATGGTGGTGGCCAATATAGCAATGGCCTTGGTGGTGGCGGTGCAGGTGGTAGAAGTGCCATATACTTCTGGGAGAATATGACTTATTATGGTACATTCCAAAGCCATGGTGGGTATGATAAGACCTTCACATCTCAGGGTGAGCCGGGTGGTCCAGGTACCATCTTTGCATATCACATGATTCATGACCACAGAACACTCATCATAGAAAACAATGATCTGAACAGTGAGCACGTAGAGCTAATCAAGAATTATTCTGACATTTCACATGACAGCTTTAAAGCATGGATTCTTCCTCAGGCAAGTGAGCACTTATTTGCTGGAGGCGGCCATGACTACCACTTTGAAGAACTACAGATATATGGCCGTGCTCACTTAGCAATACTGACTGAGCCATATGACCATGGGGCATCTATACACTTCCAACATATGATAGGTGATCGCACTGGTTACATCCATGTCGGCCCAAACCAAGTCATGGACCTGGAGCGAGAATTCATAGACACGCCGTTCAGTTCCTATGTCTACCACAGAGGCTACCTAGGACTGGCTCCAAAAAGTGAGTTGAGCTATGTCTTTGTACACTTGGAAGGAACCATGGACCATGTTCATGATATGGAAATCGTAAATGGCGCGGAGCTTCGACTCTTCCAGACTGGGTCTACCAATAGACTCTCACGCCTTAACTTCAGGTTCAACGGTACAGTTACTGTCAAGGCAAACAGTGCCATCAATGCGTCAAGTCCATTTGCCCACCCTGATCAGTACAAACTAGAGTTTGGCAACCTGATCGTGGAAGGAGGCGGCAGAGTATACAGCAAGAATCTGCGAATAGATGCCAACAGTATGACAGTAGATGATGGTGGACACGTCAGTAGTGATGATGGCGGCCATCTTGCTGGAAAAGGACCAGGTGAGTTAACCAGTATACCAAATTGTCTAGCAAATGCATATTTATGATTTCTCAGGTTAGACTACCAGTACTTGGGTTTTGATGAATATGAACTATTATATGCAATTTGATTTCCTGTAGATGTTTTGAAGAACTAGAAACATGTTTTGGACATGGTTGTGAAATAAGTATATCAGGCCAAAAAATAAATAAATTGTGCTGTTCCAATAACATAGTTTTCAAAAGGTAGGTAGGTAGGCAGGGATTTTTTTCCAAAATATTTTTTATTTTAAATATGCATTTTAACGGGTTCAGGGCATCAAACACTGGCCACAACATTTCAAAAAAAAACATATTATATATAAAAGGAATAACAAAATAAAATACATCCGAGTTGAAGCAAAAATTAAATGCCAGGTATGAATGCATGATTTTACAGGATCTTTCTTCTTCTTTTTTTACTTCAATCCGTGTTTACTAAGCTCTAAAAAGTTTAGGATGGGCAGGTAAAAAATAGGGTAGGTCGGATTATTGGAACAATTTGTTTCAGCCATTTGTCATTTCTGCAGTATGTTTATAAAGATATCAATAGTAAAGACGCATAGAGTTTGACCAACAGTACAGTTTAGGTATAGGAGCTATTGATATACATTCTGTTTCTTTTCAGGCATATGTATGTCTGTTTGTTTTACAACTTGAAAGCCCTTAGCCTACTTAAAAACACAAAAAGAACAAACTAACTACTGGATTTGCATCACCAAAAGGCTATAATATCAATAGAACCAGGAAAAGGCTGTTGGAAACACCTTGAGTGAAGGAAATAATATCAATATTAGCTTTTGTGGTTATAACATAATCATGATAGAGTGCCTACTGTAAGAATATGATGTAATTAGCTTTTCTTCTGGTAGGTTTTCTCTTGAAAGAGCAAGATGCAGATGTTTAAGAGATGCAGCTTATTTTTTGAAACTCCTTGCACAGTATGTAATGATTTTTCTTTAGTTTTCATCCTTCGGTGACCTAGTTGTTAACAATTTTCACCCAGCGCCTGGAGTTGCCCATAGGCTCGGAAACTCTGGAGCGTCCCATGGCGGTATGGGTGGACGCGGAGGCTGTGATGGTTTCAAAACATGCCGATTGGAGAGACATGTGCCATACTGTAATATGTACTATCCTGATTGTTTTGGAAGTGGTGGTGCTGGATCCAAGGCAGGAATTGGTTAGTTTTGTTTTATTTCCTAGGTCATCTACCGTAAATCCTTCATTGGTGTAACTGTTCAGTACATTACATACCTGTTTCATTTATGGTACTTGTCATTAACGGTACTTGTCATTTCCTGTAAATCTTCATTGATGTAACTGTTAAGTACATTACATACCTGTTTAATTTACGGTACTTGTCACTTATGGTACTTGTCACTTCTTGGTCATTTACCGTAAATCCTTCATTGATGTAACAGTTCAGTACATTACATACCTGTTCATTTATGGTACTTATCATTCACGGTACTTGTCATTTCCTGTAAATCCTTCATTTGTGTAACTGTTCAGTACATTACATACCTGTTTCATTTATGGTACTTGTCATTAACGGTACTTGTCATTTCCTGTAAATCTTCATTGATGTAACTGTCAAGTATATTACATACCTGTTTAATTTACGGTACTTGTCACTTATGGTACTTGTCACTTTCTCGGTCATTTACCGTAAATCCTTCATTGATGTAACAGTTCAGTACATTACATACCTGTTTCATTTATGGTACTTATCATTAACGGTACTTGTCATTTCCTGTAAATCCTTCATTTGTGTAACTGTTCAGTACATTACATACCTGTTTCATTTATGGTACTTGTCATTAACGGTACTTGTCATTTCCTGTAAATCTTCATTGATGTAACTGTCAAGTATATTACATACCTGTTTAATTTACGGTACTTGTCACTTATGGTACTTGTCACTTTCTCGGTCATTTACCGTAAATCCTTCATTGATGTAACAGTTCAGTACATTACATACCTGTTTCATTTATGGTACTTATCATTAACGGTACTTGTCATTTCCTGTAAATCCTTCATTGATGTAACTATTAAGTACATTACATACCTGTTTAATTTACGGTACTTTTCACTTATGGTACTTGTCATTTCCTAGGTCATTTACCATAAATCCTTCCTTGATGTAACCGTTCAGTGCATTACATACCTGTTTCATTTATGGTACTTGTAATTTACAGTACTTATCATTTCCTAGGTCATTTACCATAAGTCCTTCATTGATTTAACTATTCTGTACATTACATACTTGTTTCATTTACTTTTCATTGAATTTAAGTGTAGACATATTTCCCTAAGAATTAAGGAATTGATCAAAAAAGGTCTTGGCCATTTGGCTTGAAAGAAGTACATGTAGATGTTGAAGGGATGTCTGTCTTGAGAGTGAATGATACAAACTTTAGCTCAAATTTTCCGTAAAAATAGGAAAGGAATCTTTCAACCGTTCTTTTTCAAAGATCTTCCATGGCATGACATACAAACTGATCCAGAAAGAATGTGCTAATTCAGATAGATATTTTGACTCTCAAAGTTTTACAATAAATTTTGAATCATCTTTAAACTTAAGGTTTCCTTTTGATATAGATAAGCAAAAGTTTGAAACTTGTTATCTTTGAGGTTTATGTTACTTTTATGGAAGGAGGCACCTCAAAACAAACACGTTTGCTAAAAACTTTCATTGAGGAAACTTTGAACCATTCCATCATTGTAAACCACGTGCCTCTTTACAGCAACAGCTCAGCGCTACCCGTTAAGAGACCGTGGTTGATTACGCAGAGATTCGCGGATCTATCGCTGGTTTCCAGCGCTGGCTGAACGGAGCCAATCAGAAAGTAGGTCTCATAAACGCGCATAAATTATTGTAATGAGCAATACACGACTTGGGCTGATCTTGGTGCTCACCACCACACAGCGTTCACTGTCGACGAAGAGCGCGCAATGTGTAAATGTTTAATGTTTTTGTTCTCAACCGCTCTATTCAACCAATAAGACGCCATTGATAATTTTACAAGGAAGAAATGGGTTTCTTTGCACGAGGACCAGCGGTGGCAAGTCTGTATGCTACCAGGCATGGCAGGCCGTCCTGGCCCATCGTGTTTCACGAGCGTTATATCAAAGGGTATCGCATAACTGAGCAGCTGGCCCCACGCCTCGCTGTGCACAGTAGAACGGCGTAGAACAACACCACTGTGTAAAACCTGTTGGTCAAAACTATTGATCATAAATTTACTTTACCACAAGTTATGTATAAACGTTTATGTATCGATCTCTTCATTTAGGTTCACACTGAAAGCTTTCTTATCGTGTTGTGGGTATACATGGAGCTAGAAACATATGAATAGTATATTGGGCCCTTTCATTCGAGCTGGTGCTCCGCGATACAAATCACAAATGTACGTTAGGCTCCCGATCGTCTCAACACTGCCGAAATCACAGATCTCGGAAAATTGCGTAGTTGTTCAAGTCCGATTATGTTTCATTAATCATCACAAAAGTTACGCTAACAACAGAATCAAACCAAGAGAGGTTTAGATTGTTCCATCCATGGGTTTGCAGTTCAGCCTGGTGCCAACACGTAGCCCATATGCGTACACTCGCTCAGTGTGACCTGGTGACAGTTTTCGGACAGGGTATAGTGAATTTCACCCAAAGACGTTTCACAAATGACGAGTAGAACGACATTTTATTACCATACCCTATCCCTTTGAAACTTTATTGTCTCTATCCTAAAACTGTTAATAGGACGGAAGTGGTATTTAGGGGGTCAAAATTGCCAAATTGTTGACTCCATAGTGAGTGCGTAGTAATTGGACTGTTATATTCACATGGTGTCGCCGTTGCTCTCCATCATGACAGAAAAACTGTCAAAATTTTGAAAGCTGTCGGATTTAATGCAACATATATTGGAAGAGATGCAATCACTACGGCCCAAAGGCGCCCCATTTTGTACGGTAATAGCGTCCCGAATTTTCGCCACACATACGTGGAGTGCGCGTTCAGAGAGTCAATTTCACCTCCCGCGTCATGTTGAAAATTTCGTCGTATTTCCTTGCTGCACATCTAAATATTAATGAAAGAGCAACAGGTCCTATTTCCAGTATATGCTGCCCTTACAATTACAATATTTTGGGAAGAATTTCACAAGGGAATTCCAAAAATACGTAAGCGATAACAGACATATGCAAAATCAAGTAAAAACACAGTCAACAGCAAAACGATCTTCAACTCGTCATTTCATAAAAATAAGAGAGAAACTCAAAAAAATAAAACCATAGAGTTTTAGTTACCCTTCATGATATGTGTCATACCAAATATTATAAAAAATAACAGCGAAATGAAAAAGTTAAACCAACGGTTTTCTTCAGATGTATTTTTCATTTTACGATGTGTCTAATCTGCTCGATTTCCCATAGAAAACAATGGCGTTTAATGTACTGAACAGACCGTACAACTCTCGCTCGTTCAAATTTCTCAATTCTCAACCAATTATAGTGAAAAGTGGCACGGTGTTTCCTTGATATATATACAAAATTGCTGTCGTTTTAGTTTTTTGAATTTCTCGACGAAACTTGTTTAAGTTGCATTTTATTTTTCCGATCGCTGAATTTTTGCTCTTGCCCTCAATAAAATGGCGATCTTACGGCGTTAGCATATGCAGAATTAGGGTCTAATATTAACCCATTTTAATATGTTAGCGTCTCTTAAATTGTACAAACCAAATACCAGTCAGGTTGTTGTAATTTATACCAAATTTTGGCGAATATCAACTATGAAAATTCCAGTAAACTGCAAAAATAACACAGAACAGAGGCGAACGGGCGTAGAGTCTCCACTGTAATCGTGCAGTGAACGTTATCGATCGATATCCTTTTGTCCGAAATTGATACATTGTTGTCTCGCTCACTCGCGTGTAGTCCCCGTTCACAATGGCGCCAAACTACGCCGAGGTGCGCCAAAATGTGCTGAAACGTACGTAAAAGTATCACAAAAACTGGAAAAAGTTGTCGTCGATTTAACTGTCAGTACAGGAAACCAACGGATACCTTGATGTTATAAGTGTATAAGTCAATATATGGGTTATTGTGGAAATGTTTAAGACGTGACCTCAACACATGAGCGCCCGGCACAAGCGGCGCCCAAACAGATTTTCGATCGATAATCTATTGAAAATAAATTGATACAATGTTTGCCGTTGTCCATAGCGACCGGCTGAGAGCGCTGTTCGATAGAAATTGTGCTTCGCGGAATACCGTACACTGAGGCATACTTTTGGGCCGTAGTGAATGGAACCAGAGGATCTCAGGCCCTGAAAGCTCGATTGTGTACACACAGACAATGAGGGGCTTACGACCCGACATGACTTTGTAAAACCGATTTGTGATTGGCTAATTCTGATGATATGTTCTCATGAATAATTAATTAACCCCCATTCATACTTTCAAAGTTTCCCGGCGTAATCTGCCAGAGCTTGATTTTGGGTAGGTCAGCGGAGCGGAAATGGTCTGGCTCGCGAGAATGAACCACTCTCTTTAATACCAAATCAAGAATAAAAATGGGGTCACCGTGCAAAGATTTGTCTTTACAAAGCAATGTAGCCAAATTTACTGACATTAAAAATTCAAAAGAGATGGCCATCTGTGTTTCAACTCTATAGTGAAAAATTCAATTTTCAAACAAATAAGTTTGTGATACTTTATGTATTCCAAAAGTTTCAAAATGAGCTTCACAAGTGTTAGACAAGAGAGGAATTATAAAAGTGTTTCAGGCCAAAATCTGTCCTCAATTTGCTTTCTTGCTTGACTTCAAGAGGTGTATTTATTATTTATTCTAGGTGGTGGAATACTTGATATAAATGTGGCACATGAACTGAAAGTAGATGGCAATATCACAGCTAACAGTCTGGATGTGGATACAACACCAGGTATCAATGGTGACAGTGGTGGAAGTGGTGGTAGTATTACCATACATGCTGGCGCCTTCATTGGTAAGTTTATGGTGATGATGCTATCAAAGTGTTTACTTCATCATGGTAGTATTACCATAAATGCTGGCACCCTCATGGCTAACTTTATGGTGAGGATGCTGTCAAAGTGTTGATTCCATCATGGTAGCATGACCATACATGCTGGTGCCCCCATGGATAAGTCAAAGGAGATCATGGTATGAAAGTGTTGGCGCCATCATTGTAGTATTAAGGGTGGCGCCCTCATGGGTAAGTTTATGGTGATAAAGCTATAATTGTAGTATTTTTAATTATCATTGATCAATCACTGAACACACTACTTTTGAAATAAAGTACTCGAAGGTTTCTTTGACACTGCTACCAAAGTTACTTGTCTTTCAAAAGTATTGGTAATCAAAAAATTCACTGATTCAAGAAAGTGTAATTTTTATGTGTGAAGGAAATCTTTATGGTGACTCTGGAAATTAGTTTTCTCTTTAGTATTTTAGATTTGTAAGGGTGTTTGACAAGTATTTAGCATTTCTAAACAATGAATTGTCTGCAGAAAACTGAGCTCATAACCCCGTTTAGGTATATAGTTTTGAAAGCTCAGATATTTGCGAATGCTTTGATGTGTATTTTGTAATTATTGTTTACAAAAGGATCATGTGACAGTCAATGTTGATAAGCCATCAAAAATCGGTTTTTGACATTTTCCTGTACAAACAGTTATTCTTATGTCACTCACCAGGTGGTCATACTGGTAGAATTCAAACGCTGGGTGGTACTGGTGACATCAGCATCGGAGGAAGTGGATCTGGTGGCCGAATGCTGCTTACTATGCCAATAACGTCACCCAGGGTTTCTTCAATGGCAACTTTGACACATATGGTGGGCGAGTCTGCTGTATAGCAGAATCTGGTGCTGCTGGAACGGTATTCCTTAAACATACTGAGGATGATTACACCAAACTGCTAGTGGACAACAATGGTAGAAGTGCTGTATGGGATGAAATGGAAAATATCGGACAGCGACTTGACTTGACCGGTGGTTCATATTCAGCCTCACCAACATACACTGCTGCTAATGGTATTACTGTTACATCAACCCACAACCACTATTCTTCCAATTCCCTTGCGACTCTGTTTGATCAAACAATGAACTCTGTGACTGGGCAGTACTTTTTGACAAGACCCTCCTACACTACCCAAACAGTCACTTTGACCTTTGACCTCAAATCTGCACACTTTGTCAATACAGTTAGGTTATATCCCTTATGCAAGTACAAGACAGAGTTTAAGGTAAAAAATCTTTAACTTATTTCCATCTTTTTGAAATCAACGTATTACCTATATCTTTATCACAGGGACAACCAAAAATGCTTTTCCTATAACAAATGGTGCTTACGAATGCTTTTTTGAAGTGGATAGACAGTGGATAGATAGATAGTGGATAGATTTTCAGCAGAGCAAAGGTTCAGTGGACTGGGATATTATATTCCTTGCTCAGAAACAACTCAGCAGTGATTCATGCAGGATTGGGAGAATGTAACTCTGTGGTAGGAGAGGGCAGTAGTGTGACATTTGTCATTTTCTAATTTTTAGCTACTATAGACTATAGAAGCTGTTGGGATGGCTATCCATCCGGCGTCCATCATCAGTCTGTCTGTCTGTCTGTCTGTCTGTCTGTCTGTCTGTCTGTCTGTCTGTGTATGTATGTATGTATGTATGTACGTACGTTTGTGAGGATGTCCGTTCACTCAAATATCTTGAGAACCCTGGTACTAACAGATTTAATATTTCGTGTGTAGGTGCAAAATATGATAAATGAGAAACTTTTCTTGTTTTTTGATATTGTTGAAAATATACAAATTGGCTCAAAAAGACATTTTTGATAAAAAATGTTCTTCTTCATAATCGCTGGTCAAATAGCTTTGATATTTGGCGTACAGGTCACTAGGGATGACCGAACTTATATTGTTCAAATTGTGATGAAATATGCAAATTTGTATTTTAAGAATTTTTTGGTCATTTTTGGTCCAAAATTTATTTCATCAAAACCACTTGTCTTAGCGCTTGATATTTGATATACAGGTTCATAGGTATGACCCAATTTAGATTTGTTCAAATTGTGATGATATATGCAAATTTGTATTTTTAAGAATTGGTTTTTTTTTGGTCAAAAATTATTTCATCAAAACCCCTTGTCTGACAGCTTTGATATTTGCTATACAGGTTCATAGGGATGATCAAAATAGGATATATTCAAATTATGATGAAATGTACACTTTTGTACTTTTGGGGCAATTTTTGCCATTAATGGTAAAAAAATTATTTCTCAAAAAACTCGTCTGATATCTTTGACATTTGGTATACATGTTCTTACAGATGAACCAAATATGATATATTGAACTTATGACACCTTTAAGATCTTCACAATTGCTGATCAGACAGCTTCGATTTTTGGTATGCAGGTAGGTCCATAGGGTGAACTATTTTAGGTTTGTTCAAATTTTGGAAATTTTGCCATTTTTGGTCAAATTTTTTGTTTCCACATGTGTCTTAGTTATTCTTGCCTGATAACCTTGACATTTATCAATAATTCAAAAAGTTATCTTATCTAGCATATTCACAGCTTCTCTGAAACGCTTCTCCTTTGGCTTCAGAATTTTATGCACTTGTTAAGTTCAACCATCAAAACCACAAAATATCTACAGTTAACGCAAAGGAACGACACGGAGACAAGTGTTTGGCCGAAATCCGGGGTTATGCATGCACTGCCATGGCGGGGGCGACGAGGCGTCATTGCGGCCTGGATGGCGGTACCGGGCTCTGGGTACCGTGCATCGGGCAACGTGTTACCGGTCGCCCGCAGCAGACCCATGACAGTACCCCCCAAATTATGGCCAAACCGCGGGCATTTATGACTGCGGTGCGGCAGTAACACAGCCCCCCCCCCCCCCCGTGGTGACCATGCGCCACTGGGAAATGTCTCATAGTATATGTTCATTGTTCTTAGTGTTTCATGTCTCTATAGTTCGTGTAGGGCCATTCCATCATTGGGATTGTCCAGCGAGAGCAGAGTCCTACGTCAAACTGTTAACCAGCCGCGCACAGTAAGTGAGGCTACCCACAATTCTCCATGATCTGTACACACGGAGATCACTCACTGAACTGAAGCAAATTTCTTCTGTACACAGAACAACTCGGTCCATATTTCAAAATTCTGGCGACATATATCTGATAATCATAATTTTCTGATTTCTCACTGTGAATAATAAGAAGATCAACCTTTTTTCCGCGGAGGAGATAGCAATTTTGTAATTTTGTCGACATAGATTTTTGACAGCCATACACAATATTTTCAAGGAAACTAAGGGAATAAGTTGCATCTGTGTTGGCAAAAGAAAGGGTATTGATTTTTTTTAATGTTCGCAACAAAGGGAATTTGCATGTCTGACAGATGGTGTGATGAGACCATCTTAGTTGCTGATAACTTTATCTTGACAAGTGTGTAATTTTTAGCACCTCCAAACATCGACTTTTCATTCAATTTACTCTTGAATTTTAAACATAATCAATAATTTTGGAACATAGTTTTAACAAATAATCCTGAACTTAAATTGTAAGTTAAAAATTGTTAAGAAACTGATAAAATTGAAAGAGCCTTTAGCAAAAAATGTCTGAGTGAACAAATCAAGGGGAATTGTGGGTAGCCTCACTTACTGTGCCGTGAGTACCTTTGGTACTACGTCGAGGGTCTCCCGTGGAGTCTTGATGTAGACCTGGTATGCGTCGCTCCTCCATCTGCCCAGTGTCTTTATGAGCCAGTCAGGTAAGCCAGCTTCGGCAGTGGTTGTGGCAGCGTTGCTCACACTGATATGCGCATGGATAATGACGTGGAAAGGGTGATGCAATTTGTTGATAACGGTAAATGAGGGCAGTTGGTAGATATAAGGTTACGTCTCAAGTGCATCCAGCAGTGGTAGGAGTAGGTGGCGCATGGTGACCCATACATGTCCAGGTCTAAACCCTTTTCCCCGCGTCCCTCCAGACTTTAACAATGATTATAGCAAAGCCATAATCACCCACATGTTCTGAAATATGCTTTAAATATGCATATGCGCTGTTCATCATTATTTCTTTATTTAAAAAACAGTAAAATTTCTTTCACCATTTGTTTTCATCACT
Organism: Ptychodera flava; assembly: GCF_041260155.1. Classification (NCBI taxonomy): domain Eukaryota; kingdom Metazoa; phylum Hemichordata; class Enteropneusta; family Ptychoderidae; genus Ptychodera; species Ptychodera flava. Next base: position 1,929,832 of record NC_091944.1, on the reverse strand, counting down.
AAACATGGCGATATCAGTCCCTTATAGTTTATGTTAGAGGTTGATGGCTAGGAAATTATGGACCTACAAGACAGTTCTCTCCTGGCTATCATTTCTAGTCTGAGTACATCTAATATTATAGAATAATATATACTATAATATAGATGTCTTCAAGTCTATAGTAGCTCCAGCAACATTGGCACTATGTTTTATTTGTTGTTGGGAAAGGCCAAGACCTGGCATGGTAGAAGAGGGGTGCTTGTGGGTACAAGGGAAAGTTAAAAAGCCAAAAGTTGGCAGTTTTGAACAGTGTTGTTTCCTTTCATCCTCACATTTTTTATTTGGTCAAATGCCATGCAATTGATTATTTTAATTCAAAAACACCTGTTGATACGATTTTTGAAAATCATCTGATTTTCTACCTGTCATGGCAGTTTGGTTTTTACTTTCAAACTGTGTTTCAGCTCACTTTGAGAATTGAATGATCAAGGTTTTCCTTTCTTAAGATTTAAGTTTGATAGCTTAATAACATTTTGTTTGCAGTAACATCCACTTGAGTAACAAGTCAACTATTTGACCTTTCATGCATAGATTGATGGTTATCTTGCTGGAGACTCATTTGCCGTGACAACCAACTATGTAAAGCTCAGTACATCCTGCACACAGGGATCATTTCTTGACATTCCTCTTAGAAGAAATGCTGACAGTTTCAAGTTTTATCTTCATGGACTTTATTATGAGTCTGGTTCTAAAACATGCCAATGTCGTTACTTTGCCATGTCTGAAATTGAAATTTTTACTGAGGAAGTTGATGTGCATGACAGGTATGTTAATTCCTTCACAACTCAACAGTGGTACAACCCTTGTAGTAATGGCCTTGAACTAAATCACTCATTGTCTTTAATGTTTTGTCCTATATCTTGAGCTGTTAAAGGCTTTTGGAAAGCACTCTCACACTTATGCATAACGTTGCTGTATCGCGGTTCACTCACTATTAAAAAATTATTATTATTATTATTATTATTATGATTAATTATTTATTTATTTATTTATTTATTTACTTACTTATTTATTTTGGACTCCATGCCTGTCCATATACATTACAGAATAGAAAACAAACATGAATATACTGATCTTGTAGGAGAACAGAGCTAGAATGATTTTGGAAAAACTTTCCATAAAAATTGTATATGCCAGTACTTGCATACTTTTCTGAACTACTTTCATTCTGTTCGCTATGTCTCTTGCTATTGTACTTTTTGGTTACCTAATGTGGTACTGAAAATGTTAAAATTATGATACAAATCAAGAAACAAGACTATGATGGTAACATACTCTTGGATCATGTTGCAATTTAGTTACTGTGAACCCAAGTTCAGTCTCTCTTGCTTTAATTTTGAAAAGGATGAACTGTTAAGTAGACAATATATCCAAATTCCTATGACAGTTCTGTATCTCTGTGGTAAATTGTTGGTCATTTTGTCCTAAAGGCAGATGCTTTCAGGCTACGTGTGGCTGGCTCCTGTAAAGGTATAATTTCTGATACTGTATGGTTATATTTGTATTACCATTGTTGTGTGTAAGAGTACCTAAGTCACACCCTGTCTTCCATTGGATTTTCAGCTGGTTGAAAGTATTTGATTTCTTTTAATCTGATCAGGAATATGCCCTTTTAATCTTGTGTAAATATTTTGATCTTTTTTGTCATTCATTTTTCCAGAATTAAAATGACTCTAGGATTTATTCTTAATAACATTTTTATCCCTTCCATGCAGTTCTTTTTGACACATTGATTGAATATTTTGGTGCAATACAATCGTGTACTGTAATATTCCTATACTTGCCCTGACTTCCAAATTTGACATGATTTGTGTAGATTATTAATACATTTAACCTGTCTCTTTGATGAGCCCTTCAATTCACAAACTCTTTTGATGTGTTGAAGAATTCACAAACTCCTTGACTCAATTAAAATATTTCTGTTCATCAACTCTTTACTTGTTTATTATGCAAAATTATGTTGCATCGATTGTTTGGTCAGTTCTTAGCACTGAAGCAACACTGTCTGTTTACTTTTACCGGTTCCATGATAGAGTGCGCGCCAGGGTATACAAAGCATACATTTGTCACAGAACTTTTTAGCCATGAGGTATGCACAGGGTATGTTACTCATAGAACACTATGGCAGCTAGGTTACAACCTGACCTTTATTTTCGTTGCTGATAAATATAACACATGACAGAGGCACTTTTTGGCATTGCATATTTGTGTCATTTTTGTAGAACAAGCCACTGTACGACACAAAATCAGTGTTTTTTGTTTTTTAGTGTGTTTATGGTATTTGACACAACTACAGCAAAGCATGGGATAACTGGGAAACGGTCTATTTAATATATCTCTATTGGTGTAAACACAGTATGATGGGATGGAAAATGCAATGTGCATTACTACATTTGCATGCTCAGCATATTCTTCTTTTACAAAAAGTTATTATTAATGGGCAACTTTTTCTGCAGATACAAATATCGAGAGTTGGACTCAGCAAGGACATGGATAGACCCAGACAGTGGTACCAACAGTTACTGGTTTGATGAGACTCACATAACTGGCAATGCTCAAGTTGCTGTCATGCCTAAAGATTCCTTTACCTCACCTGTCGATGTGCACATGGGTCATCTCCACGGAGACAAAACAGGTATGGCTAGATAACATCAAATGCAGTAACTAAAAATTAATTCTTTGATCATTTTTTAGACAAACTACAGATTCTAAACCAAACAAAGTGGAAGTTGTTTTTCTCTAGCACTATGACACAAGATGATAGTGTGCTTGTAAATAGTGCGCCTGTTCGTGGTTTCAGGATTGTTACTAAATACTGGCACTTGTCTAGCCGCAAGCCTGTGACATCAGACACTACAGCTTGAAATCCGGAAAAATATTATTTTTGCATGCGTGGCTTAGTTATTACAGTAGTTGAAATATCAAAATATCAAAATATGATCTGTCTGTTTCTCGAATGATGAGTGACATCATACCAAATTTTGACTCACAAAAGTAATTTGGTGAATTCACCAAATAACAATGGATTTGTCGCTTTGGGTCAATCTTGACGGGTGCAGCTAGCTGGCAGGGTACGCTTACCCATTCCGGACACCTGGTACCACCACTATTTCATGGTTCAAGATGACCCCATTGCCTTTGTCATTTTCGATATATTCCTTGGACCTGGTAAATTTCATACCTTGAATGATAACGATTATTGGACCTGATTTGATGTCTATTGCAAGTTGTAGTCTAAGCCATAAATTAGTGTGACTTTAGTATCCATTGTAACTCTAACAGGTTTCTTTTTATGTCTTTTTTGCAGAAAATATTGCAGAACAAATATTTAGTTTTCATGTACATAAAAGAAAGATGACATCATTTGTGAACAGCACCATTTTCTTTTGACATTAATTGTCAGAAGAGATCAGGCATAGATTTAGTTCTCATGAATTTTCTAAAAGCTCTTCAATTGGACTTTGTAATAATACACCTTTTAAAGATCTTTTTATCATAACGTAAAAATGTCGAGAGAATTATTTAACATGATGAAAAATCACATTGCTGTAGTAGAAAAGTTGTTTTTGTTATTGTTTCCTCGATGACTGAGGGGAGCTTCATGATTTGTCTACTGGAAGACAGCCATTGAATGCACTGTTTATCAACCCAATTGCAGTAAAATGAAAATATGATGTATAGGGCGCCTTACCGGTATATGAACATCAATTTGTGACTTACACTTTCATGTTCTGTTCATGACAGGTCACATTCACATCGGATATGCTCAGAATTCACTGTTGATGTTGCTGAGGCAGACGTCCCTGTCAACACCCGTGTTTATGAAATGGGACAGCTAGAGTATTACAAGAGAGCTTTCTTCCAGAAAGTCAAATTGCAATCATCAGGAAGGGTAAGACTTGCACTTGCTTACTGTGCCTATTTGAGGTCATAGGTCATAGTTTATAGGTCACGTTAGTAGAATACAATATCTGCAAGTTTCTGTAAGATCAAAAGATGAATACAATAATATCTTATTTAGAAAAACTATTGTTTCCATGACTCTATTATGGATCCATTTTTGCCTCTCTTCCTAGTCACCAATGCCATTGGTTCTTCCTATTTCTTTCAGTTGAGTGGTTTACCTTTCCTCTGACAGTAAATTGTGCTGAAAGAATTACTGTGTTGTTCAGATTTTATAGATTACTTTTGCTGAGTTATTGTCCCATATACAAGATTGTATTCTGTAACTATTTGTAGGTACTCGGAATTGAAGATCTCTTTGTGTTTGATGACGGTTACGTCTCCTTTGACACCAACTCAAGCCTTGGTAACCATAGTAACATTGGTGAACTGGAGTTGAAGTCACTGCATGTACAGGATAGAGGGACCTTTGAACTCATTTCCTACACCAAACACATCGATATGTCCATAAAGCTTACCAACCTCACTGTAAGTTTTATGCATTTTATAACGATAGATCACAAACCTTTTGGAAGAACTTGTACATTTGTCTTGCAACTTAATGTGTCAGAAAAACGTGATATTTTCATTGTTTTACAGTTTTTCTAGAGCTGTATATCAAAAGATGAGAAGCAATTTTGATAATTTCTCTTTCTCCAATTTTTATCAAACTTGGCATGTTCATCACTGGGCTACTTGATGATGATAAATCTTGTACTTGACCTTTTGGTGGCGCTATACCACTAGCCAGACAACTTTGCAAAGAGCATTGTGTCACTTTTTACTTCTTCAGAAACTTTTAGAATTGGTCAAGTTTGATTGTTAAATATCGTGACAGGACTTGCTCTCAGCAGTTCTTTAGTGAACTTTGTGATGAATCTTGCACCAAATACAATGATTTCTTTATTTTCAGGTTTATGGTGGCGGCCATTTTCAGTCAAACGACCGATTTGAAGTCACAGCTGACCATCTTGTAGCGATTTATTCTGGTGGCACAATCAATCTGGATAGCGGTGGATACTATGTGCCGGAAGACAAAGGACCTGGAGGTGGCTTTGGTGAGTAATCTATCCATCAGCTTTCCAGTTTATCCACAAACCCATGTCACAAGCGTTTCAACTGTAGTAACTTAATTGGAGGAAAGAATACCAAACAATTAAAATTCCGCTCTGTCGAACAGCGCCCTCTTGCGGCCAAACGTAACATATAACAGACAGAAGAGCCCTGGAGGTGACAGTAGTTATTGTTTTATGGTACTTGTTAAAAGAATTTCCCTGAATAAATTCACAATGGATCTTGGCTTATGATTAAAATAAAAGTTGAAATTATCATTGCAATGCAATTTATGATATATATCACAAGGGAAATTTTTAAAAGAATCTGTTAAACAGTATTTTTAGCACACTTTAAGTAGTGGCATTGAGTGCAAATTCAGAGCAAATATTGCCATTTTTTGTATAAATGCATACTTTGTAGAAGTTAGTGAGACAAGAAATAAGATGAGGAGAAATACTCCTCCTCTGTCACTTTCTGAATTCAATTGCATAGAATACACCGTCTTCTACTATAGTAAGTACTTCAACCTGCGTTACGATATATTTGGGTCCTGAAACGCTGGGTATCAATTGAGACTGAAGTTTTTCTATTTCCTTCCACCAGTGTTAGGTTCTGAAATATTGTTTCAAAAAAGACTTATTGTTTGTTTGGAAAAAGTGTATTCTAAATATCAAACATAGAAGGTACACAATGATGTGTTTATCAAAAAGGAAAAGTGCTGAATCAGCATTTTCCCACAAATGCTGTTGAAAGTTGAAGGAACAGTTTTGAGGTTTTGTTCTGTTGTTGTGAAATCTGGCATTTTGACACAATTTTTTGAAAAGTGTTTTTTAAATAATTCTTAATTTCAGTTTTCAGCTAAGATGTGAACATAACTAAAATATTATATTGCTGATTTTTTGCATTTCTACATGAAAAGAAATGGAATGTGCAGTTTGAATTGTTTGCGTTGAGGTAAATATTAGCCATCAATACCCAAAACACACTATTTTCCTAATAAAATACATTTATATTATATTATATCATTCTATACCCATACTGAAATAGTTAAATGACATTTCATCAGAGCAAGGATAAATACTGCATATTTGTGTTGTGTCTGCATTATAAAGAAATTTCCTCAAAAGAGAAAAACATTAACCAACACTTTTGAGGAATGTGGGACATATCATTATAGAAAACTAGGTGTGTATGATACAGTATCATTGCCCACCTATTGGAAAAATATTTTGCATTTGAGAAATAAACTGATATGATATCTTATGTTTGAAGTGTTCTTTTCAATACCACATCTTTATTGTGTCTGCAGTATTAGGTATTAATTTTGCATTTCTGGAATGAAACTCTGAAATATCACTTGAAAAAACTGAAATGGTACGTGATTAATGTAATCGCGGTTTGTGTCATGTCATAAACATGTCTCTTAATTATATGCATCACATCATGGTAGCCATCAGAAAAGTAAACATAAAAAGAACAGACAGTGGCTACACTATGTTAAAATTATAACCCTGACGCTACACTTTAATAAAAGTGAAATTATACAGTAATCAGTTTGCCCTGTTGTAGAACATTCAGTTGGCTACACACTAAGTGTTTATTACAACAGTATGGCGTGTTATTATTTGTGTTTATCCAAAAATGTAATTGATCCAAAAATGTGATTGTGTGAGTCTAAGAAATCCTTTACTAAGTATATATAAGCCTCTGTGTTGTCAAAAAATAAAATCACATGCTCAAAAACACTGTACATGTTGGCATGGACACATTCCCATCCTTCTCCAAAACATTTTTGAATTCATTGAAAAGTAGACTTTGGAAATAACCCCCTCTGTGCAGTGTGAAACAGGGAATAATTTCTAAGAATTTATAAACAGTTGTGAAAAAAAATTACATGTTCAAAGTTCAAACAACTGGACGAATAGTCAGCTGACAATTATGAGGGTAATTATTTTAGAGTACCAGCTGTGACACAAAATACAAAAAATATTCTTATGAGAATAAAACGTTAGCTTGAATATATATAGGTGACATAACTTCCCACCCCTCTGTTTGGTAAACTACTGAAACAGCAAGGCTTATATTATCATAATGACCTTGAAAAGGGCATAGCCAGTAACAAAATATGGAAGGTTAAATTTAATCTTTTGAATTAACATTGACCGTGTTTCAATTATACTTCGTCACTTTCTTCAACGCATTTGGCAAGTAAGGAATGATCTACCATACTTACCTGCCAATTGACCTTTGTTTTGCTCGAATAAACATGCCACTGATTGCCACTGAGTTTTAGGCAGACATGTAAATTTAAATATATTCGCGGCCGCGATGTCTCAGACTTGTGGCTGTCCATTCAATCACGGTCACTCCACAACCTGATTCTGACTCGGACAGCTATTATTGTAAACAATTGTACATCGTACCACTGTCATATCAGTTACCTTGGTCATATATTATAAGCGGACACACGTTATTTTTGAACAACGTTGAATAGCATTTGTGATCTGACCCAGTTTTCATGATCGGCCGGGACTGCACGGGGAGGCGTCATACGACTGAAGCAATGTAAGAAATTCCGATCAATTCGACCACACTCAACACAATAAAAAATCGACAAAAACCTGAGAAATTACGATTTCAATAAGATTTATTTGATTTTGAGCGTAAATGTGACAGAAAATTTTGAAGTGAACAACGTTGTAGTAACGTATGTACGGCGCATACGTCATGTTAGACCGTCGCGTTCGATGCGTTCACAGCACTATTGCCGTGCAAGATACGGCGCTCCATAGGTTTACAGGTAAAGCACGATCGAGAAAAAAAAAGCCCAAAGCTCAAAAAAATCACCCCTACATTGAGACTACACTAAAAATGCTCTTCCGATAATAAGGAACGTAAAAAAATTGGTTTGAGTACGATAAAAATTGATCTACTATGGTAAATTTAGCTGCAAATTTCGCGTCATACACCCGTGGCCCTTGACAACAATAATCGAACAATGGCGCCATACGCGATGCATACCCGAGCATTCCAATCGAAATTTTTTGACTGTCTAACGATCAAATGCTAAGCCATTGTAAAACAAGGCATTTCAAAATATGTGAAATCAAGCGATTTCAGTGATACTTATCAGGGACTTTGGAATTTTGTGCTGTTCACTCCAACTTCCACGACCTTCGCCACGCTTCTGAAGACTGAAAATAGCTGTCTCGTTCTTTCTCGTATAACTAGGGCCCTCTCGCGAGATGTTCGCGTTCGATTGTTCATATGTCGTTTCTCCAACTAAGTTATCTCATCCCGTACGTACGAAACGCTTGTGATGTACTCTACCCTGGGAGTTATTAAATTATCATGTAGAAACAATGTCATCAACTGTAACTTTTGAAATTTTCGCCAATAACTTTGCTCTTTCTGTAAAATAAAGGTTCTTGTTCTTTTCATAAATTCATGTTGAAAGGCCAAGTGTTTAACTTTCCAACAAAGCCTATACATATATACTTGTAAGGCCCAATGCTTCTGTTAACAGCTGAAGTTAAGTGCATGTTGTGTACTGTACTTTGCATTTCAACATATTTTCAACATATCTAGGAAGCAGAATAAGAAAATGTATAGAACAAAAATAATGCGAAACAAAAAGTTATTGTTACTATTGACCCATTAAAGTTTTCACATTTCTTAGCAGTCATGCCTTGCAACAATCAAAGGCTGAACTTTCTGTAAAACAGGGTACCAGTCAACTCGCACCTTTTCCAACCACAGTCCCTCCACCAAGGGAGGGACTGTGTTCCAACCCACCCAGAACAAACTCGCCCGATTCCAACTCGCTCTATACTAATTCGCTCAATACCAGCTGGCCTGACACCAACTTCCCCGATACCAACTCGCCTGATACCAACTCACCCGAAATCAATATTTTTCATGACTACCTCGTCCTGACGAATCATCGACGTCCGGCTAGTTAAAAGGGAGGATTCACGACGCAAGATACATGAAATCGACATCAAAATACGGCCAAAATGCACGTGCAGGACCGTGGCTAACGCAATGCTATTTCTTAGGCGATACCCCATTACCGCGTATGACGCCAGGATATGACGGCTTTCGCTACTGCGTACAATATATTGAATTTTTGACGTCTTGTACTTATTTTGTAATTCTCACATGGTAGAACATGGTTTTTCTTCATTCAAATGGAAGAAGAGCAGTTTCTTTATCTGAAATGTGGTGAATATTGGTGAAAAAGTCCTGTTTATCAACAGCCAATTTCAGGCTCCCAATTTTTGACAATCACCTGTTGGTTGACACTCTGTAAATGTTCCAACACAAGACGTGTAGAATCTATAACACCAGATTTTTATTATACTATATGTTACATTGTACATCTCAAACAACGGGCGAGTTGGTATCGGTCAAGATGGTATCGGGAGAGTTGGTTTCGGGCAGGTTCGTATCGGGCGAGTTGGAATCGAGCGAGTGGGTTCTGGGCGGGTTGGAAAAGGTGCGAGTTGACTGTAATTGCAAGTAAGAAAGGAAATGTAAATTGCTATGTGTCTACTTCTTATACCAACACAAGGATTGATGCACAGACATGAATGCATCATAAACAAGTACATCAAAAGATGTTGATTGCAGAAAGCAGAAATTATTGTTTTGAAATTTGGCCTATGAATCATGAGCCAGAAAATTATCAAGCTGTGTCATCCTTAATTGTCATCTCAAAATTATGATGTAGATATGTTACATGATGCTGAAGTCTTCACTAACTTGATATGTTACAATTTCAAGGAAGTACCAGCGGAGGAAGTGGTGGCGGACATGGTGGAAGTGGTGGCCGGGAAACGGAAATGATCTTGTTGGTCTTGCCTATGGCTCCATCTATGAACCGATAGACTATGGATGTGTGGGTGGTTATGGAAGTCAATATGGTAAAAGACAGTCTCATTGCTTCAGTGGTTGACTAAACCTCTATCATAATGCCACATTTTCTGCCCAATGACTGAATTTCATAAGAGAGAGAGACAGAGAGAGAGACAGAGAGAGATCTGTCATGTATTTTTCAATTATAACCCTTTTAAATTTTATGTACATTGTAGTTGTATAGTTAGATTTTCAACTCAACAACATTGATAAAATTCTGCCATGTTTGTAAGTTACTTAGTTGGTTACTTTTGCCAGGTGAGCTGTATTTTGGTGATGATTGGTATGGCAACAGGGTGCTCAGAAGAGGTCTTGGAGGTGCAGGAGGGGGTCTCTGAAAATCAGCACCCGTCACATGCTGCTAGATGGTACAATCACGGCTGACGGTGAAACACCAAGCAGTACACATGCACAGAAGTCAGGTATGGTTTTCATTCGTATTTCTTTAAACAGATTTTTGCTTTCGTGGACAGACATTTCTACTAAAAACCTATGTCATTGTTCTCGTTGTCATATATGTATGAAAGTATATGAATTCAAGCATTCTTTAGGTATGTTTTATTCACCTATTTAAATTGGGGTTTTAGTTAACCCTTTCTATACTTTTTAGGGTTGGTGTAATTGAGTTTATGAGATGAGTTGATGTGCAAAGTTTTGGTTTTGTTGATTTATAAATTTAGACACTTATACATATTTCTTTTAGCAAAGAACATTTCTACTTTTTCTTGTGTCTTTTGTATTTTAATAGCTGCGGTGTAACTTGCAAGGCAGCATCTTTGATTACTTAAATCATAGTGGATATAAACACTTTATAAATAAAGTATTATAATTATTATTTTATTACTATGTTTAAGTGACGGTTAATGTAGCTATGACATTTAATCATATTTCAGTGTTTTAAAGTGTATTAGGTACGTGTATACCATCTTACTCTGGTCACTGCACTGGTCTAACATGCTTAACTCCAAACTATTCTGCTTGTCAATGTACCATATTTTTTTTGGCAAGTGATTCCCAGCAAACCTTCAATTCAAGTTTACACAAAGCGGTGTTGACTGTCACATCAAGGTTCATCTTACGTTTTGGAGTCAAACCAGCAACTGTAGTTGGCGAATTGAAAAAAAAAACTACTGAAAAGATTGCCAAAAGTTATAGCAGCTAATGGAATTTGTAAGCACCATAACTGACTCCTCAAGTTATTGAAATTTGCAAAAAAATATTCCCTATGACAGTATAACTTTGTCCTTTACTGCTTCCTATTTACTGTATAATTGTTTTTGACAGGGGGCGGTGCTGGAGGAAGTCTTTGGATTGAATGTGAAGAACTGGATGGTTATGGCAGCATTTCAGTAAATGCTGGCAGTGGTGAAGGCGGAGCTGGCGGTGGTTCTGGTGGAAGAGTTGCTGTCTATTACCAGGATATGAAAAACTTCAATGGACAATCACTGCCTATGGAGGTACATGACTGAACTCATTCTTATCCTTCAGAGAATCAGTGATTCATTTGTGAATTGATTTTCAGAACCAGTTGTAAAGAGAAATTCTGAACCAAAGAGAAAGAGTCTCAATTTGTTGAAAGCCTTTTGTATTCTTTGCAAGACTATATAATAGTTAAAATTGACCATTGCTGCTTTGAGTAGGTGTGTTATTCTTATTTGCTCAAATGTTATGTTTGACATGCAATTATCATAACATCCAGTCTGACCAAACGCAATTTTGACTACACCATTTCTGACCAATAGAAACTGTTACTTCATCTGGTCTGACCAGTATCAACTGCCATTTCATCCAGCAGTAGCACTGTCATTTCATATGGCCTGACGGATGGCAACTCATTTTGTCAGGCCTGACCAGTTGCAACTGTCTTTTCATCTGGCTTAACAAATGGTAACTGTCATTACATCTAGATCTACTGTAATCAAATTCAGTTGTGATTACATCCAATGTAACAAATTACATTTTGCAATTACCTCTTTTTGACTTCCCGTATATGACAGGCTCCAGCTCGTATGAAGTAGGTGGTTCAGGTACAGTCTATCTTGAAAAGCGTGTTCTAGACACAGGTGAAGTTATCCACAAAACACTGAAAGTCGACAACAATGGCTTAGGATATCCTAGAGCTGCCAACTACGACCATGGTGATTTGCGAGACTTGTTGAATGGTGATTATGTAGATATCAGTCGCTCCGGTGGCATCACATGGTTGTGGCATCACTCTGATGTGTACATCTTTGATGAAGTTCACATTCATGGCAAAGCTCATGTAGCTATTCTTACAAACACAAGTACGCAGGAGGTCTTGGTACGAGGTGGCAAGATGTTTGGTGATCGCACTGGTGTCTTACATGTTGGCCAACAACAGACATTTGGATTTGACTGGGTTGACATCTACATACCAGTTAACACTCAAGTATACAGGTCTGTGCTTTGACAGTTGACCCTGTCTTTAAAATCATAATTATTACAATTTTTATGAAATTTCTAATATTTTACTATCATGTTTAACTACTTTACATCCTTCAATGTTTGACATTTCCTGCACCATATTAAATTACTAAATATCTTGAGTGGTGGAAAGCTCAAGTGACATTGTCTAAATGTTCACATTATCTTTGGTGTACTGAATGGTTAAAAATTATTTGCTTTAAAAAATGTATGCACAAAGCAAATGTTGTGACTCAACAAAGACATAATAATATGATATGAAAGAGATGCATGACCTTCATGCAAAGTATCTTATACCCTGTTTGAGTTTAATGTGAGTTTTGAATAATATTTTGTTAACCCATCCATACAGGTATGGACATCTAGAGCTCCCTAGGCGAGCTGTTATGCGCGACGTCTGGATGGAAGTAAATGGCACCCTATCTGATATAGAAGATTTCACTGTAGAAAGTGGAGGTCTTCTATATTTCTGGTCGTATGGCAGCACCCGCAACAAGATTGATGGTGTCTACCAGTTTGTCAACATGACTATCAGAGCAGATGGCAAATTTGAGCTGTTGACTGTGGCTGATTACAACAGGATGGTGCTGAACTTGACCTCTTTAATGGAGGTCAAGGCTGGTGGCTATGTGAGGACCAATGACATGTTGGTTATTGCTGAAAATGTCACAATAGATGTTGCAGGTAATTTAACCATCACAGATTCCATGCCTGTTCAATACAAGGATGGTTTGCACCCCAGCATTTTCAACGCACTTGTTGGGGCTAGAGTTAGCTAAGGGTGAGGTGTGCAGAACTGTATTCTGCAAATTTATAAGATAAATGAGCCTTTTAATTCAATGAAACTGGCCCCTTAGAAAAACATGTTCTGTGTTCTAGATGTCATTGATAAACCCAGCAATTCTGTAATTATTATGACCAAAGTGAATCAAAAAATTGCTCTTCTTAAAAACGCCTTGTTTGGAAATAAGAAACCAAAACCAAAAAATCAAATTTTCTAACCTACCAAAATTAAAAAGCCTCTTTATCCGATTCCGTTTATCTCTGTTATTTCTCCTTATGGATTACTTCATCTGTACCTTATACACTATGTCATGTTTTCATTGTACTTGTGTGTTCCGGTATGTGTTGTAATTGTCCGTATTTGTCAAAAATCAATGTTGTTAAAGCCTTGAAACATGTTATAAGAAAGGTTTTACTGTTGCTTTGTAATGTTTTTTGGGGAATTCCTAGATTTTTAAGTTTCACTAAGCGTTGTTTGAAGACATTGAATTGAATGAAGCTATCAAAACATGTGTCGCAACTGATGAACCATTTTCTTCCATCAGGAAACTTTTAGCTACTACAGACTATAGTTTACAGAAGCTATTGGGATGGGTATCCGACCAGCGTCCATCGTCAGTCTGTATGTATGTACCATATGTCTGTTTGTGAGGATGATCGCCACTCTCTGGAGAACCACATACTTACAGACTTGATATTTGTTGTTTTGATGCAACATATGATTATGACAACCTGTCTTTTTTAATTTTTCGATATTGTTAAAAATATGCAAATTAGCTCAAAAAAGCCTTTTTGGTAAAAAATCTTCATAACAGATGGTCAGACAGCTTTGATATTTTGTATACAGGTCTCTAGGATGACCTTACTTAGATTTGTTCAAAGTGTGATGAAATGTAAGATTGTATTTTTAAGGCAATTATAGTCATTTTTGGTCAAAACATCTTTAAAAATCTTCTTCTTCAAATCTGCTTGTCATACAGCTTTGACTACTTTTTATATAGGTCCCTAGGGATGTCCTATTTCAGATTTCTCAACATTGTGCAGAAATATGCACATTTGTATTTCGGGGGCAATTTTTGTTATTTTTATAAAAAAATGATTTCGTGAAACCGCTTGTCTTATAGCTTTAATATTTCATACACAGGTCTGTATGGATGATTAAAATGTGATATATTCAAATTATGATAAAATCAACAATTTTGTATTTTTGAGGCAATTTTTGCCATTTTTGGTCAAAAATTACGTTTCTCTGAAATTTCTTGTCTGATAATTTTGATATTTGGTATTATACAGTTTTATAAGCATAGATGGCAGCTTTCTATGCTGGCTATTGATGAATGTCTGTGTCTATAGGGGCTCTGTAAGAATAAGTCATACTGAAACAGTTCTATACACTGTATTGCCAAAGGAGCTCAGCACTCACTATATCTGGTATTATGCTCTGTATGTCCTTTGTACATCTATAGTAGCTTCAGGGACATTGGCCCTATGTTGTATAAAATTTCTCATCTAGCATATAAATTCCTATAATTTTAAATAAAACTAAAGTGATCATTTTGGTTTATGTAAACTTTCATGGCAATTTAACGGATGAGGTAGATCCTCAGATGAGGAAAATGAAGAGAACTCTATCCTGATTGTAGATTTTTTATTTGATTTTTATTGCTTGACAATCAGGTGATGTACATGCTGATTGGTCAGGGCACTCTGCTAGTGATGGACCTGGCTCTGGTCTTGACAAACCCAGTTACAGCACTGGTGCCAGTGGAGGTGCTCACGGCGGAAGAGGAGGTCGATGGGATAATGGACTCTACTCATCTGTAGCATATGATTCCATGTATACACCATCTCAGCCAGGAAGTGGTGGTGGTACGTCTACAGAGATTATTGGAAAAATGGTGGCCGTGGTGGAGGTAGGGATGTTACAAGTCTTTAAGAAACAAATACCAAGATGTGAACTTGCTGTTAGGATAAACTTCATTGGACAATCCACCTGATGGCAGTGTTATTTTATGATTTCATCAAAGTGATTGTATTCTTCAATTCGTATACAGTACGATTGAATGCCAATGAAATTTTTAGAAAACAACCTGCTGTAATTTGTACCACAGTTACTGTTGCATCATAATTCTATGAGTTTCATAGTGAGAAACTTAGAATATAGCAAATTGTGGTTGTAGACAGTTAACTAAAATACAGTTTTGTGTGCACAATATTTGGCTCCAGCAATTTTAAACATACAGGTTCATACAAAGCTCCATGACATTTTGTACTATAACTTTCCACTCTAGATTTGGTTAGACCCTTTTTCTCATGATTTATGCACTGTCATAACATTAGTTGCATAGAAGATATCCATAATGTTTTCTGCTATTATAGCTTCTTGCTTGTCAGGAATTTGTGATTAAACAACATTTTTAGCTTTACTTAACTACAGGACTACCTTGTGTAGCATTTTTCACTTTAAACATTAACATGATTTTATAAAAAAAATTAATAAACATAAGATAATCAATCGTCTTTTGTAAATCAAATCTGAGTTTTGATGACTGACAGGGGCCTACATGATAATGACAAATTTGCATGATCTTGTTCTGTGTACATTTGGAATGAAGTTCAGTGTTCTTTGTTTTGTAGGTATGATACATCTTGAAGTTCATGATACTTTGCGTGTTGAGGGTCGTCTCCATGCCAACGGGGAGGATGGCAGGCATGACAGTGATGGCAGTGGAGGAGGTGGTGCTGGGGGCAGCATCATGGCACATGTCGGTCATCTTGATGGCAGTGGTACTGTTGAGGTCAATGGCGGTGAAGGTGTGTTCAGAGATTTATATATTTCCGTTTTGTTTGTCTTTTTAAGAGTTCAGTCTGTAAATCTGACGGATTGATGAACAGGAACACTCAGACCATTCATTGTATGCATCATTATCAGGGTGGTAGATGTTATTTGAAAAGTTGCAGCTATAAGGCCTTATTTGCATAAATGTCAATCATCTTTAAAATCTTATTCTATTGGTGCAGCTTATCTTGGAGGTGGAGGCAGTGGAGGTCGAATTGCTGTGTATACAGATTGGTATGACTTCATTGGTGAACTGCAGGCATACGGAGGAACCACACACCACACAGACTTCCGGGAAGGCTATGGTTCATCTGGTACAGTTTATGTACAAGACAAGTCTAACCAGGATGATCCGATTCGTAAGCTGATTTTAGATAACAACCAGGTGTACACAGAACCTTCCAGAGTTGGAGAGCTACACAAAATACGCTCTGCAGGCTATGGCGTTTCATCAACGAGTACAACTTTTACAACTTACGCCGGAGTTGTTGTGAGCACCACGGGCAGTATTTGTTGCAGCTCATCTAACCGTCATCCATTGCGTAACATTGGGTCTGGATCTGGAAAAGATGTTTACTATTCGACAAGAGCTTCCAATCCTGTCATAACGTATGAGTTTCCATTCACATTGTATGTAGATCATGTACGTCTATATCCCCAGTGCAGGTATGTTGAAGACTTAAAGGGAGGGTTTTTCCTGTATGCCGCTGCACATATGCGACCCATACGATGGGTGGGAGACTGTTGCTATGCACAACATATCTCAACATTCGTTGTGCATATCAAAAATTGTAAATGGCGGCTGTACCAAAACTGATGACAGCTAGCATATCTCAAGCAGCTTGATTATAACGATACAACCAGAGTTTATTTGGCAAAAAAATTGCAAAATTGGTGACTATGAAGAATACCAATCAAATGCTGAATTTGCTTCACTTTTGCTTGTCATTCATTTCCGATTTACCGATATGGCGCAATGTTTATGAATAAGTAAGTCACACAGCCGTTGAGGATATGACCACGACCTGTTGACATCATCTACTGAAGTTGAGAAGACTGAAATATGATAGGCTCCCAGTGTAAAATCAATATGATCCTGGGGATGTCCTTTTTCTTCACAAAGCTTAACAAAGCTAATAGAGAGCCACTTAGGAAATCCTCATGGCTGGTTTATGAGCATGGTGTCAAATCTTTCCAAATCCCAATCATGGTATATCACTGAATTGTGTACAATTTGCCCAGCGTCTCAGTGACAAAGCAATGACTTCATATTCTAGAATCCAAATACCTGAATAATGTGACCATGTTAGTGCTGGTGAAGTAGCTCTGTCAACCTTTTGTCTAGTCAAGCACATCATTGATACATTAATCGAAATCATTGTGAGGAGTATCTCAGTATAAAGCACAGATAATTTACTTCAAAAACATTGCGTAAATATTTTTGTACAAATTTTTTTACTAAGTATGAAAAATATAAATCATATAGTTCGTAGTACATTGCTTACAAAGGTGCTTTAGAAGTCTTTCAGTGTTCGAGATGTTTTATACACTTTGTTTCTTTTTTCAAGCTATGCATCTGATTATGAGGTTTGGAGTGAACTTGGAGGCATCCGTGTCAATCTCACCGATGGGTATGTTGATACATATGGATGCACTGTACAGACAGACAGTGAAGACATCTATGGAAGGGTTGATGTCGGTAGAAAAGCAGACAAGGTAACAGAGACACTCATTGTAGGATTTCATTAAACAGATGCATATAGCAATGAATGCATGACATTGTCTTGTTGACTGATACATGGACAAAATTCATTCTGCGTGTGTAACTGTAAAACTGATCAATTTGACTACTCTTTTAATTCGACCATCTATTTTTCTTCTGAAACAAATGTGCATGAAGTTTCAGTATGAAGTACAGCTTTCGAATTTACCAACCCTCTTGTCTCTGTCACCCATTCCTGGTCAAACCTGGCTGTGGTTGCACATAAAGGGAGCAAAACAATTTCTTTCATTCAAATGACCTCTTAATTATGGACACAGCATTGGCATAGACAGTCTGTGCTACATCTGAGCAACACATGACACACCAGCAGAACTTAATGTAACAAATAATAATTTAATGAACAAAAATAAATTTCAACTAAGTGCTCAATCTCTTACACTCTGTTAACCCTTACAAAAATGAGGTCCTGGCAGGAGAGCGACAGGAGAGCGACAGGAATGTCTTGGACTAAAGCTGCCAGAGTTCCAGGGCAGATTTCTGGCCCGCAGAATCTGCCCCGCTAGCTGGGCAGATCACTTTGTCACAAATCTGTCCGGCAGAGCGGCAGAAAATTACTTGAATGGTGCAGCATCCCTGCAGGAACATTAGTGGCCTAATAATTGTGGCTGATCAGATATATCTAACAACAAATCTGGCCCGTAGAGCGACAGAAAATGATAGGAGTGGAGCAGCATCTCTGCACTTAATGCATTTTGACTGTAACCATGGAAGTAGCAGAGGACGGATCGACTTACATGTGTTCATAGTTGCACAGAGGCGATCAGTAAGCTTAATTTTGCTGCGGTATTGTCTATCACAAATATAAAAAAATAAAATAAAAATAAATGAAGTTTGCAGATGGTATACATAAGCCCAGCGATGTATGAACATGACATGAGCGTGGGTTTGCAGTGCTAATACCGGTAGTTCATTCATAGTGTGATAATTAATAGACAGTAAAAGCTGCTATGATGTGATTGAGGCGATCGAGCTACAAACTGCTAAAAAGGGTATTCTGTTTCATGAGTACACTGTAGGCAGCCACAAAAGATCCTATGAAAAAGTTTTCTTTGCCCATCAGGTTACTTTTGAGCCAATGATAAATTAATCCGTAAGAAAATTCAAAATTAAATTCATGGCAGCAACGAAAATCTCTCGAAAATTGGCCGTAGTCCACGAAGGAAATAATAAATTGATAACATAACATTTCATTGCTTGCTTTTAAATATAGGATTTACATCACGTCTGTGACAATATTTGACCTTACAAATTATCTCATCGACAATTATTTACAAAAAAACATCATTTTACTTTGATCAGTGCAGTTACTAAATCGCCGACTTTTGAAGTTTTTAAGACAAGGGAATAAATCTTGTAAATCCATTTTCATTATTGTTATTGTGTTCTCAACCCATGGATGCGTGTACGTACGTGCACGTAACCTCAACTCTCCAGAGAAACACACGCGAACACAAGTTTACACAGTTGAACTGATGCGTTGGTTTTCGTATCTCACTCTGTCTCAAAGAATACAATTTTCATGAAACTTGGGTCCCGTAAAACCGAAAAGGCTAAGGTTTTGTACGATACACAGTTGTAGCACGGCGGCATATGGGAATGCTATACGTAGGGTTTCGCCACTATATTCCTGCTATATTCTGACATCGTGTCGCGACTTAGTCATGGCCACAGGAGCTCTCAATGTACTGTTGCTTGGATAGTCGATCGAACGCTCTAGGTTTTTTCAATGAACTTTCCGTCAGTGTACTATTTAAATGCTTTTGAAGTCCGCTGTACTTCATGCTAGTTACACTGCAGGGATCGCGAGGACTTTGTACCGGAAGTAATAGTATCACGCATGATGACATCATAGATCATGTGAAGACTTCGTTATGATTGGTCAGATTGGTAAAACAATCAAAGGTCAAATCTCAGCGGCAAATTTTGGACAGTTACGACCTTTGAATTACTGAGTAAATCGTCGCTGATTTTTCCCAATAAGTTTGACAAAATTTCACGTAAATTTGCTGTTTGACATCGTCCTGACGACTCCATGCACGCTATATATGTAAAACCTATAGGCAATGTTTACGACGCGTAAAAAAGTCATCGTCGTCATGATCAGCTTGTGGAGATCGATCGGCTCGTCGATTTGAACAATGATCACCATAACATCCCCGTGGATCTAGGCGTGCGTTTAAACTTTGGTAAGTAAATTTTCGATTTGCCTTCTCTGCGACGTGAAGACATAGTTTTTTACTGTTTTTGTTCGGCGCAATTCTCGAGTGAATACTGTTCAATTGTATGAATTCTAATAATTGGTATAACTCGTGAGGTTGAACGTAGAGTGTACAACGATATAGGGACCGTGGAACAGTGTACACAAAAATAATATACTTCTCTCTTGCATTGGCAAAGGTAAAACTTTGCTAATGTATACAAATTTCCCTCAATGTACGATATAAAACAAAGAAAGAACAATACATGTAGGAATTATCGTCATTAAGTTCTCAAACTCAAACTCTTGACTGAGTCTGGTACCTGCTACATGTATTCCAAAACGTACTTCTCTATAGTATGACATCAATATACATCTGACTGCTTATAAGATTATTCTGAACGTGTGTCCTTAAAGTTGAAGTTTATTTTAAAATTTTTATTAACGTATTTTGACATTTGTTTATATGTAACCTGTAGATATTTTGCTGGCATATTGTAAGGAGAATCAATAATTAATTTACAATATTTCATTACAATATTTCATTGGAGTTGACTCTTACACCACAAAATATGCATACAATATTCTATTGCATTTAATGCTGCAACCATTTGATAAGCAACTTAGATATAAGCTCAGTACTAAGACCTACCTTTTTTCTAACTATGTTTCAATTTGGCTTTGGAAAGTTCATGTAGGTATGCAATGAAGTGTACTCAAACCAAGCGAGTATTACATGGTGAAGTCTACAATGTTAATGGAATTACTGCAGGGGATAAATCATCTGCAAATTAAATTTTGTTTTATGCCAATGATTCTACTACTTTCCTAGTTTGAAGCAAATTGCAAGATGAACAGATTGATACTAGACTACTGCTATAAATGACATTTTGTCATTCACAAGTTGAGGGAACATTTTCTTTATTTATGAATACATGCAAATTTCACAGTCTTCAATGTTTGATGGCTGTTGAACGAGTCAAAATTTTCAACCCCAACGAGGATTCTAACTTGCATACATAATTTTGTCATAAGTTTGATAAACTTTATATCTGATTTGAACTTTTTTATATTTTTTCCAGCTTACACATAGGACAACTTCAAGATGACAAGTCAAGCAATAACCAAAGCTGTAACAGACAAGTACAAGTCTTTCAGAATAATCCGTCGTTGTGACAATATGAAGTTAAGGACTTTACGGACACTTGAACATTTTTGAACAGTAAGTATTTATATCGGTCATGTTGATTGGCTTTAAAAATATGGTGGATTAAATTTTATTCCTACCAAATTTTTAGCCCTTGCATTCTTTTTGGGGCGCAGCAAAGTGGTGTAGGTTGTGAGATGATGGCTTGGTAATGGCTGATTTTCAGCAGCAGTGATAAGTTTCAGGTTGTTGGAGTAAATGTTAGTCAGATTGCAGAAGGTAGGTTGATTTTTGTATGGCAGAGCAGCAGCTAGCCTGCCTGGCAGAGCAGTAGCTAGCCTGCCTGGCAGAGCAGCAGCTAACCCGCCCGGCAGAGCGACACCTAACCAGCCCGGCAGAGCAGCAGCTATAACCGTCCAGCAGAGCGACAGCTAACCTGTCCTGCAGAGAGACATTAATCTTTCCGGGAGGGATCCAGCAAACCTAATTTGGTTAGCAATGCCACGCTCTCCCGGAAAGATGGTCCTGGAGAGCTCCCGTCCACTGCGGGTCCTTTTCTGGAGAGCTCCCGAAAATCTTGTCGGGAAGGCTAAAATTTTCATAAGGGAAGAAACTTTCTTGTATCTGACCTCTAGAGGGTGCAGTAAACTCTAAGAACTCAACCCTCATCAACAGATACAATCTCCAAAATACATGTGTAAATACACCTCGATAAGAAAATAATTACTCTCTGATGTTGAAAATTAGAAACACAGAAATATGATATCAAACAATCATCAGTTTTCCCTCGGAAACTCACTTATTACAGTACAAAGGGTGTACTCTGTATACTCAACTCAGAACTTGTCAACTCTATGAAATAACAATTGAATCACACTGTCCATTCAAAATATCCAAATACAAAGTTTTCGACTTTACAGAAATTCTCTACAGTCCTTGCAGTAGCAGCGAGAAATTCCCTAAAGTTCTGGTAACCGCCGTCAATTGTTGTCTGTTGTTTAGTCTCAGTGATTTTCCCTCGAAGTTTCTGTATCACAAGGCAAAGGACATCACGCATGTGAAAATCCAGATCACAGGTGGATGCAGATCCTCTCAAAAAGTGATGAGTTTTCTCTATCAAACTTATACATCACTACTTCCACAACCTACTTGTTTCACAGTCCTTCTGCAATCGTTGGGTCTCTCCTCTCAATATGTAACAGTGCACACTTGTTGTGCTCTTTTCCAGCAAACTTCTCACACAGAAAGTTCTGGATCTAACACGCTTAATGGAGTTTCCCCATCCAGACAGTTTTCTTAAAGTTCTCAACTTTTGTAAGAAATGTTCAGTTCTTAACCAATTCTCTAAAACCTATTGCCAGCAAAGTTAATAACACTTCAAATTTACTCTTGAGAAGAGCAGTGTAGCGCGCAAACAAATCCTTAAAACTCAAAATTATTTGTCTGCAACTACGGTACTTTGCAAGAGTTGTCTACAGCTGATATTCTGTAATGCGTTCCCTCTTAAATAGGACGATGCAAATATCCGATCTGAGTTTCAAGTGGTTTATTCGAATATAAGCATGTCTTCCAGACAGAGAATAACAATTCTTTATACGTATTGGAACATTGAGAACGATTAACTGAAAACAAATCAAAGAAAAGGATACAGGAAGTGAGAACTAAGCTACGTTCACACTATGACACAGGAAGTAAATACTCTCTATGACACAGGAAGTAAATACACTCTATGACACAGGAAATGGGAAACAGGAAGTAACTAACAGGAAGTAATACTCCCTCTGAGATGACTCAGGGGTCAAAGGTTTGTTGATGAAATCTCATTTGCATAAAAGCAGCCTTGACTTAACGAGTGAACAATTTAGCTGCTTTGAAACAATCACTAACTCAAAGTTGCATAAGAATACAATCACTACATTACTTTAACTGAAAGTCTCAAAGAGATGTACTATATTTAACGTAATCAGAGTCTGTTGAATGTGTCCATTATAGTGTTCATTGTTCACATACTTCAATGAGTCCTTGGCCCTTTGTAAGGCACACGTGCTAAGAGTCTCACAATGGAACAAGGCTATTCTGCCTAAGTCACAAAAGAATCACTGAAGCGCTCACCGATATTTTTGTGGGGCTGTATAAGACTATCGCATCAACAGGTTCAAAGCTGTTCCATCAAAATGGTCTTTACAAGCAATCTTGGCGAGAACTATAGCCGGTCGCCTTCAGAGACATGTCCACTCTCCGAAGGTCTAACTTAAAGTGTCTAAAAGCACGCTTGGAATGGGTACATGTGCGCATTGCGTAATACAAAAGGTAAACATTGAAGGCGGAAATGAAGTGATGACTCATTTCACATGACTTTGAATTTGAACTATGGCCAAATAAGGGATGTTGATTTTGACCGTAACATTCCGGTCCCCTAATTGTGTAGATGTGACACGGAACAATTATAAATCCAATATTCTAAACTGGTCAAAATCCAATCTAACTAAACAAACATGAATAATATACTGTTCATATATCACTAATAAAAAAGATTAAAGCTCTTAGCTGTTCTTGCGTCCTTCAGACGAATCTTCGATGGCGTCGGCCTCCAGAAGCACACACAAATTATCCACTGGATGTCGCAGAGTAGTCGTTCTGGTCTTGATTTCTGCAAACCTGACAAGTCCCTTCTTGTCTTTCATGACTTGGGTGATTCTGCCCATGGACCAGGAGTTTCTTGGCGCTGTGTTGTCGACGATCAACACCATTAAGTCTCCAACGTTGAGGTTTCTTCTGATCTCAAGCCACTTCCGTCTCTCTTGTAGCAATGGGAGATATTCTTTCATCCATCTCTTCCAAAATATATCTGCCAGGTACTGCATTTGTCTCCATCGACGGCGTACGTAGTTGTCATTCTTCTGAAACAAGCAGGGTGGCAGGGCCTGTTTTGGCTTCAGCATCAACAGGTGGTTGGGTGTTAATGCCTCTAGATCGTTCAGATCTTCTGACAGCCTGGTGATTGGTCGGCTGTTAATTATGGCTTCCACTTCACATAACAGTGTTCTGAGTGCTTCATCAGACATACGAAGTGGTTGTTGTTTGAGCAAGGAAAAGATGATTTTCCTTATGGTTCTGATGTGACGCTCCCATACTCCTCCAAAGTGAGAACCTGCAGGGGGGGGTTTGAATTCCCATTTGATGTCTTGTAGCATCTCAGCTATCTTCTCTTGGTTCCATCTCCAGATACTCTCCTTCAGCTTTTTGTCGGCTGCGACGAAGTTAGTCCCGTTGTCTGACCTGATTGACCTAACTTGTCCTCTGCGTGCTATGAATCTTCTGATGGCGTTGATGCACGAATCTGTGTCTAATGACCAGGCTACTTCTAAGTGTACCGCACGAGTTGCCATACATGTGAACATCACTCATTACCTCTTCTCAGTGACACGGCCACGTTTGACCTCCATTGGTCCAAAGTAATCTACACCTGTACGAGTGAATGGCGGCTCTTTGGGAGTGATGCGGTCCTTTGGTAGGTCTGACATCCTCTGCTCACAAACTTTAGCTCTATATTTTCTACAGATGACACTTTGGTTACGAGGTTGCAGATTGCTGTAGGCGCCCGTAGAATCCAATATTTCTCTCTTAGCTTCACCTGCATTGAGTTACCTTCAAAGATGTCTGACTTCTTTGTGGTGTCTTGGAGTATGATTGTTGACACTGGTGAGTCTTTAGGCAGCACTATTGATTGGGTGCTTGCTGTCTGGTGACACTGAGGCACGTTCCAGGCTTCCGCCAACTCGTATTATTCCTTTATCCAAAATTGGGTCCAGCTTATATAATGGGCTGTATCTCCTGACTTGCTTCCCTTATGAAAATTTTAGCCTCCCGACAAGATTTTTGGGAGCTCTCCAGAAAAGGTCCCGCAGTGGTCCAGGAGCTCTCCAGGACCATCTTTCCGGGGAGAGCGTGGCATTGCTAACCCATTAGGTTTGTGGATCCCTCCCGGAAAGATTAATGTCTCTCTGCAGGACAGGTTAGCTGTCGCTCTGCTGGACGGTTATAGCTGCCGCTCTCACTATAGGGAAAATTTGCGAGACTAGGGCGAGAAAGTGACGCTTTCTCGCAATTAGTGAGGATCTCTTGTCATTCTCACTGCTACCGGTGAGAATTCAAAATTCTCACCAGTGAGAAATGAGAAATGCTTTCCTTGGTAAGATAATAGATTCTCACCGGCGAGAATGGAAATTCTCACTAAGCACTGCGAGAATGGTAATTTTTTTTCGGTGAGAATCAACCAGACTCATTGTTCACTGGTGAGAATTAACCAGATTGATTCAAACCAGTGAACAGCAAGTCCAGCTGATTCTCACCAATGAATGGTGAGTCTGGTTGATTCTCACTGTAAAAATTACCATTCTCACCGTGCTTGGTGAGAATTTCCATTCTCACCGGTGAGAATGTATTATCTCACTAAGAGTTGATTTCTCACTGATCATCAGTGTGAATTCAAAAATTCTCACCGGTAGCAGTGAGAATGACAAGAGATTCTCACCAATTGCGAAAAAGCGTCACTTTCTCGCCTAGTCTCGCAATTTTTCCCTATAGTGTCTGCCGGGCTGGTTAGGTGTCGCTGTGCCGGGCGGGTTAGCTGTCGCTCTACCGGGCAGGTTAGCTGCTGCTCTGGTGGGCAGATTAGCTGCTGCTCTGCCGGGCAGGCTAGCTACTGCTCTGCCAGGCAGGCTAGCTGCTGCTCTGCCATACAAAAATCAACATACCTTCTGCACTCTGACTAGCATTTACGCCAACAACCTGAAACTTATCACTGCTGCTGAAAATCAGCTATCAAGCCATCATCTCACAACCTACACCACTCTGCTGGCGCCCCCCCCAAAAAAAGAATGCAAGGGCTAAAAAATTGGTAGGAGTAAAATTTAATCCACCATATTTTTAAAGTTAATCAACATGACCAATATAAATACTTAATGTTCAAAAAATTTTCGAGTGTCCGTAAAGTCCTTAACTTCATATCGTCACATCGACGGATTATTCTGAAAGACTTGTACTTGTCTGTTACAGCTTTGGTTATTGCTTGACTTGTCATCTTGAAGTTGTCCTATGTGTAAGCTGAAAAAATATAAAAAAGTTCAAATCAGATATAAAGTTTATCTAACTTATGACAAAATTACGTATGCAAGTTAGAATCCTCCTTGGGGTTGAAAATTTTGACTCGTTCAACAGCCATCAAACATTGAAGACTGTGAAATTTGCATGTATTCATAAAATAAAGAAAATTTTCCCTCAACTTGTGAATGACAAAATGTCATTTATAGCAGTAGTCTAGTATCATCTGTTCATCTTGCAATTTGCTTCAAACTAGGAAAGTAGTAGAATCATTGGCATAAAACAAAATTTAATTTGCAGATGATTTATCCCCTGCAGTAATTCCATCACTGTGCCAAATGTTCCGTATCTATCAAAATCCACTAGAATATAGTTCAGTGGATTCTACCAGTATACAGCGGAATCCATAAGGGAATCCATTGCTATCCAGTTTAGAGAATATAGTTGTAGAATACACAATGGATTCTATTAGTATCCAGTTAAACACTCTCTGGAGTTGATTTTGGGAATACATCTTGTAATCCTCTATGGATATTGCTGGATTCCCTAACCATAATGCATTGCAGATCTGCTGGGGGTGTAAGAAGTGCAGGTATAGAAAATACACCTCTATATCCATTATGGATACTGTTGAATTATATTGCAATGATTAATGCATTCATATAAAAATATATTAGCGGGTCCCCGAACTTGATAAAATGAGTTAGGATATTGTCAAAGCCTGGAACTGCGACAATCGGAGCTTGAAAACAAGCATACAGTTGTTCTATTATAACTACGAGTGTGCACTCTGTAAACAATGCAATAAATGCTACTGACTAGGTTACGCCTCATGACATCGGTTCCCACTAAATACTCCCTGTACATACCCGGGGACTCCGGGGAGCCGCCAAGTGCAGAAATTGGCCTAACTGCAACTATTTCAGCCCAAATCTACTCGATCCACCTGAAGTCAAGCACCACTGGAAAAAAATTGTAACATGTTTCATGAGCTAAAACAAACAGCTGTTTGTTATCAAATGTGGGAGAAAGTGCCAGATCAAGATAAAAATGAGTTGTCAAAGTCTAGGTCAGGGCGCAGATCATTCAGCTATATCATGGCCGTGAGGTAATCGGCCTAATGGCTTCCTCAAATGTCCGAGAGAATTTCTAAAAAATCGCCTTTTGTGAAACTTTCCTTTGACATCAAAACGATGCGATCAGAATTCGTCCGACCATCGCGATGTCAGAACTACGAGTGAAAAACAAATGATAGAAAGATAACTTTTTTCCAAAATGCAGAAAAGCCACTGACATGAACAATTATGCAACAAATGTAGATCGTGTGAAACGGGTACGCTTCTCCCGCAGAAGAAGTCCTTCAAACGGTGTTTTCTTGTTTGTACAAAACGTGTCAATTACCATTGCGCCAGTAAACTCTCTAAACAATCATGAAAAACATATTTCAGCCGACAAACATTGAAGCCAAGTCAGTTCAATTTAGTACAAAAATGAGATAAAAGTTCACAGGTCCGCATTTCATAGCCAATATATTCCCGGAGAAATAACCCATTTTAGAGGTTGTCGGACAAGTGTGTCGAGGTATCGAAAGAACGGACAAGCAAGCTTGTCGAAGAGAATGTTGCATCGGACATCAGAGGTATCGAAGATAACATCTGACAAGTGTGTCACGGGTGTCGATCGACTAGATGGCTTTCAATTCTACTGGTGGACTCATAAGAAAAAAATCAAAGAAAAATTAGTCAGAGGAAAGCATGAACGAAATCAAGAAAATCAGTGTGTCTCATTGTACTTGTCCGCGCACAGTCCCTCCACCAAGGGACCGTGGTCCGCGTAAGCTCATTTTTAACCACAGGCTTCGTTTCTGTATATGGTTTTACTGTTGGACAAAAACACCGCAATGCTACGCTAAAATTATAGAATTGCTTTCCTTCAAAGAGAACTTTTTCATATTATGATACGCAGATCGATGGGGAAATAGTTTAATGTTAATACTACTCCATGAATATTCTTAGAAGTCGGCTGTCCTTTGTTTGATATCCCTTCGTTCATTTGCATCTAAATGAAGCCGGCTTGGCTTTGGATTTGCACATATGCATGTGAAATGAGATTTCAACCTGTCGTTTTCACGGGTTGAAGCGATGTTGTAATCACCGTCCCTACACCCACCTGGGTGGAGGGACGGTGTTGTAATTAATGGTTCACTGTGTATGCACAAGGGGCAGATGAAAGTCCCCTGGGGTGGGAGGAGGTTTTTTTTGTGCAACGGTTTACCTTATTGGATTTTATTAATTTTGACTGTGATATTTCAAATAAAGCTTTCGACTCCAAGCTGTCTGACTGTGTTTCAAACTTCCTTATTTCCTCTTCAACCAGTACACATACCACTCTATAATTGCTGCGCAAACAACATTGCCAACTTGTATCAGCGTATCAGCGGATTGGCTTATTAAGTGAACACCACATCCGTCCCACACGTAGTTAATGCGTGTGGGACGGCTGTGGTGTTGACTCAATCACTTAATCCGCTGATACCGACAGCGGATTAGCAAATTGGCAATGTTTTCGGAGCAATTACAATGGTGTATACACACGTACGAGATAAGGACTTGTCGGTAATATATAAAACAGTCAGACGGTGTGGAGTCGAAATCTTTATTTGAAATACTACAGTCAAAATTAATAAAAGTAATTTTATTAATTTTGACTGTGGTATTTCAAATAAAGATTTCGATGATAAAGAAAGCAGTCAGACGGTTTAGAGTTGAACTTTATTTGAAATATCACAGTCAAAATTAATAAAATAAAATAAGGTAAACCGTTGCACAAAAAACCCTCCCTCCCCACCCCAGGGGACTGATTTCTTTCCCCTATGGTGTATGGTGCGAGTACTATCAGTGTCAAAGAGGTGAAACGATAATGGTGGTGACATTTCGGGCATTCTCCAAAACAGTCGGTTTTCACTGAAAAAACAGCCTTTAATTTTAGGAGCGGTGAAGATCGCCCAGGTTCCCTGCTTCAAGCCATCGTTCACTGAGCACTGTTGATCGCCACGATTTAGCTCCGCACCGAAAACTGACGCATCAGCAATACAGTATTTGCATCAAAGCACATGTTTGCATGACTTTGCGGTCCCATGGCATGCGCCGATAGCATATTTAAGGTGTTGTTGTCTGAAAAGGATCAACAAAACATAAGGCGAAACTAGATTCTAATGCCCCCCCCCCCTTGATGATAAACATATAAATGAACAATATCTGATTGGTAAGACAAGAGACGTTACATGACCGCAAAATCTTCTCAGCAGTCAAAGACTAATTCCCAGAAGCAGTGGTCACAAGTCTCTAACAGTCCCATCCTACGGGTGAGCTTGTCAGTATCTGCTCAAAAGTTTTAAAACCTCAGTTGTCTGCCTCGGAATCCAAAGTTACGCAATTTGTGTGATTTGTTAATTCATGGCACTCCATTTTGTGGGGTGACGGCGATTATTCGGGTAAAATTCCATGGCCTGAGGTCCCCCAGGCCGAAGAACCAGACCCATGGACAGTTGAAAGAACGCTAAATTTTCAGGTACAGGTAGCCAACGGAGCTGTTCATCGAAAAGGGGCAGGGGAATCGTTTTATTTTTTAATGACAGTGGATATTTTAAGGGCAGTGAAACAATATTTTAACTGGATGTGTGGCAGATTTTGTTTGTTTGCTGGATGGGTAAAATCACATGATTGGCGTTTGGAACGGGTTATTAACGACTGGCGAGAGGAAATTGCTCGTAAACTTGTACAGAACAAGAACATTTACGATATACAGCGGAAACGCAGTCAGATGTGTCTCGCGGTAGCTACATGTAAAGAGTACACCAACAATCGCACACTATCCAAAATACAGTCAAAATGTAATAAAGTTGAGGAGAGCTGATGTACATCGGCTTTCATCTGTTTATAATACAAATAAAATCAATTATGAAGTATGAAGCTTTTTTATTTTGTTCTTCCCCAGAAGTGTATAGAAAATATACCGTATGGCGACATGTCGGAACTTTTCGTATTGTTTTCCCAGGCATAGCACTCCAATTGCAAAGAGTTAGCGAGTAGAGATGGAGCGTTTTACAAGATGGTCTATACCAGACTGCCTGATGAAGTAAAAAAATCCTGCGTGAGAGATTTAGAATTGACGGACCTCCGAATTCTACTTGTCCAGTTTATTGTGAATCATTGTACGACGTAAGCGATCAAGACTTCCAAAGAATTCTATAGATAGGCACGTTTTATAACAACTTTATAATCTTATAATCCGCGGACGACTAAGATCATAATATTTAGCAAAATGCTCTCGTTTCAATTTGTTAGGGGTTGCCATCGCAAATGTCGCTCATTTAGATGACAAATATATGCAGTCAGCAGACGACACTCTCTTGTTAAAATTGATGTGACTTGCGAAGAAAATTGATTATTTGACACATAACTAGGAGAGCTACATTACATTTTGTACCGATGTGTTTTCGAATGTTACCAATACACTCTCATTAACATTCACCAGGGGCATCAACGACATCAAAAATCGGCTCGGAGGTGAGTCAAGGTCACGTTTGTTTAGCGACATGGCTTGGCAACGCAGCTCGAAAACTTATTCTCGGAAACAGGACGGCAGCATAAGTCAGGGCCGGATTGAGCACAGTACAAATGTACCTATGGAAACCGGTGGTTATTTCTTACAAAATATGTGATTCGACTGCGTACTTCTTCTTTTGGCCTTGGACTTTCGCCGCCTTGCCCCAAACGTCAATCAGCAAACAAATCATAAGATAGTTCAGTCACATTAATCTGTACATTTTGATGCATAAATCTTTTTGATGCATAAATCTTTGTGATAATTGTTATTCTGACTACCTAACTCATATACCGGTACCTCCAAGCTCCATCAAATCCCACATCAAGTTGTGGTGAACACTGAACTCAGTTCCGCATGTGAAATCGCGACCGTGATGATGAATTGCTTAAAAAAGTGCTTATATTTCGCTTTTCCTGTCATGGGGAGGGGGGGGGGTGCCTATAGGTTGATAGTTATTATACCCGAGGCTGATTCCAAAGCTTATTCAGAAATTGAAACAGATACGATATCCAAAAACCGTGTTTTATACAACTGATTCGTTATCTTTTCGCCTAGACCTTGTTGTGAGATCCTTACTTCTGGAGCAACCTGGTTGAGCACGGCCGAACTACAATAGTTCTTCATGTCTCAAAACATATTGAATCACGTTGGCGCATTGGACACGTCCTTGTATTTTCTTCAGAAACTAAATACAGTAGGTTTGAATATGACATCGGTTATAATGATGGAATATTAAAGATTAAAATACTTTTATCGATCGACAAAAAGAAAGAAAGAGAGAGGGGTATGTTGAATCGAAGTCGGGAGACACGATACTTTCCACGAATTAATCACAGTGAGCAACGACCATGAATATTTTATTCAACTTTTAAAATTTAGTTATCGACTTTCTTTGACACCCCCGTTTTTTGGTTCGGAAATACTGTCTTCAGTCGTTTTGGTACCTCTGTAGTATGACTGACACACGATTGCAGGCCTTACCCAAACTTTTAATTAGGCCTAATTGCTGCTATTTTTTACTATTTTGAAAAAGACCTCGCCAAATATCCGGTTCAGCCAGGTGCAGCCAACGAACAATTATAAGATATATTGTGCACGGCAAGCAATGTGAACTGACTAATTTTCAGTCAAGAGGGTAATTAATTCATAATTTGCCCTCCCACTAACACTTTTTCGACCTACCCTCCCGCACTCAAACTTCGTTTTTACCCACTCCCCACTTATTTTTGCCCGTTTCCCCTCCCTACTATGAATTTTTGAAGCTGCCCTATGGCGAAAAAGCTTGCCAATTTCCCCTGCCCTGGAAAAAATCCCCTCAAAATGTTGTCATTCCTTTTCCCCTGCAGACATGAAAAGTTATAAGTACTAGCCCTGTGTCCCAATCCCCGGAAACACCATGGCTCAACTTCCCCTGTCCCCGTTTTAAAAGTAGCTTTCTCTCTCCTCGTTTTTCGCCAAGCCCTGTCCCCAGGAAAATCAACCGATATCTGCCCTGCCCTACAAAACAAACACTAAAATTTGCTCCCCTGCCACTTAAAAACATGTTCCCTGCCTGAGCAAAATTAAAATTTCCCCTGCCCTCAAAAATCGCCTTGGAACAGCTTTTTTCGATGTTCCTGTTCTATGCACGGGTTTGGCACGTCTGTGTGCGTAACACAGAATATTCATGAGGATAACAAATTGCGTAAATATTTACAAGCCGCAGTCTGATAGCACAGCAAAACTTGACCCTCTAGCCTGCTGCCCTTGAGTTTGTACATTTACCTGGCGTAAGACGAAGATAGGGCCAAGTTAGCAATATTCTTGTCTAACGAGAGCGAAAAAATAACATTTTCTTCAAGATGGAGTGAAAAATGATAGTTATCATCAAGTTCTTCGCAGTTCGTTTCGTGAATATTTGAAAACCTAAGGAGCCGTAAGCCATATTGGTCAAAGGTCAATCAGAAGACCCAGTGTGGTGCGACCGGTGCTGGTGTGGCGTCGCTTACCGCCAACAATGATCAAAATCTCCAGTCGTTCATCTTTTAGCGTTTACTGACATGTCCCGTCCGTGTTTAGGAATGTCTAAAGTCTACCCTTGAAATCCTGGACCATCTCGACGACTACGCTGTACGTTTTAATTAGTACAACTGGTGAGTCGTCCAATCGTGTCATGAACTTAGTTACGTTGTCCAGATAGAGCTACTACCAGAAGCTCGTTGGTTCCACCATCAAGCAGCACGTTTTATTCTCCGTTCAATCTGGACGAAACTCGACAACCCATTTTAGCAATTTGGACGGAAGAGGGCAACTCTTATCGCACTAGCGAAAGGTCGACACGCACTTTAAGGCCTCGATCGCTGCTGAGTCCTGCATCAGCTTGACGGCGGTCGTGTACAGTACATGTGTACAGTATACCAGGTACAGGTATGTCCTCTTATTCTTAACCAGCCATATGTAACCAGCCCAAGTGTCTTTTCTTACATACGTCTACTCCTTCTCGTATAAACGTGTTCAGCAATGTCTTTATTATCTTGCAAAAATGTCTAACGTTTTGTTGTTTATCTTATCGATATTGCTGATAATTTCAAATGAACAATGAACATCTAATTCCCAGGCAACTTTATGCTAATGTGACCTTTTCGCGGCGAGGGACTGTACAGAAATTACGGGGGGGGGGGGTAGGGTTGGGGTGTTGGTTGGTGTTTCGAAAATGTAGAATAATCACCCTTCAAAAGTGTTTTCAAGAAAAAGATTGCCCCCAACTTTCATTTGTCCTTTGTGTCACAGTCTGATTTGATGTTTTATTAATAATTGGCGTAAAATTTCTTATTTGACCTCTGAACTTTCAAAGAATACCATAAACCTTTAGAAATATATGTAACCACTTGGATGAAAGTCCAAGCATATTTGTTGTTAACATCTGCTTTTAAATGCTATTCTCATCATCCGGTAATATTCGAAAAACCAAATTTCTCGCACAAACATTCACTAGTAACCAGCTCAGTCTAATTAAGTACATTAATATCAATAATCAAGCATCTATAAATACACAGATGTGGCTAGTTCTGTATTGAAAAATAAGATTTAATGGTTTCCTCATAGATACAATGTGTACAGTA
The DNA here is from genome assembly GCF_041260155.1 of Ptychodera flava. NCBI lineage: Eukaryota > Metazoa > Hemichordata > Enteropneusta > Ptychoderidae > Ptychodera > Ptychodera flava. Next base: position 1,895,872 of record NC_091944.1, on the reverse strand, counting down.
GTGAATCACCGTCCCTCCACCCACCGGTCTGGAAACAGCTCCTGTTTCTTTGCTCCGAGCCGCGTTGCTGGTAAGTATATCAATTACAAAAAATCTCTGAATCTCTGACACCTTAAATGTGACAAGTACGTGAATTTGCATTAAAAATATGCTAATTTTATCCAAAATGACCAGAATGCATGACGATATTCACTACAGCGATTTTGCTGGATAAACTTGTCGAGACCAAAATATATTGTAACATAAACGTTTTGATATAGAGGTTGGAGCCTCAAGGTTCTTTCACATTTTTATACATAAAAATTCATTTCTTTTCAAAGCTGTCGCGTACTCTTTTGGCCTCCAAAATAGAGCTTGCAAGGAATTGCTGCTAGACAACTGTATGCGACAGTATCCCTAAGTTTGAAATGGATAAACAAAGACACAAACAAAATCACTATTCCAAAAATCATTGTTTCGGAAGAAAAAAACATCAAATTAAGTGTCTCACCATTCGTAAAGTACCGTAAATTTAATGTTCAATGACTGAAATATGCTGAGTTGGATAAGATTCAAAACATGAAAGGGAGAAAAAACTTGGTGACCGAAGAACCAACCTGTGCGATCAAAGTTTCAAAATGCGCGTGGGCAAACTCCACAGCATTCCGAAACATCAAAAGCATTAACTTTGAGTAATGTTAGTATGAAAATCGATTCTAGAAAATAAACTTTTAGGAAAATACACCTCGCAATTCCCCATCTTCAAAAATAGGTAATATTACTAAGGACATAGAACATACAATGTCTAAGTTGAAAACATTCAGCGCTCTGCATTATACATTAGACTACTCTGTGCAGTTTATGTGAAGATTTCAGTGCAGGTATGCACAGTATCCTCAGTGTTTGCATGTTTGGGCAAATATTTAATCACAGCACAATCTTTACCTTGTGCAAAATTGCACATACTCTCCCAGCTGGTGTACACACACAAACACCAAAATTACTGTATTTTCACAAACTTATTTCAGCTCTGAAGGATATTGGCTTTTACTGCAGTAGGAAACTATACATTTGTGAAACATATGATGAGTAAATTCAAATTTTAACAGTCATTTTGATTTTGGTAATATTGCTAAGGAACAGAACATGCAACGTCACAGCTGAAAAAATTCACCTCTGTCAGTGTTCAATCTAGGATGTCAAAACAGGGGGTCACTGTAAACCCCTACTCCTGTCCCAAGGGGACCATTTTAGAAAATCGGGGGGGGGGGGGGCATCGACACACATGTAAAACCCTTGAATTTTCTGTGGAAAATACTATATTCTGTCAACGTGGGATTTAAAGGGAAGTTCACCAAGGATGATTTTTACATATGTGGTAGCTCTGTGGTCATTTACCCCAGAAAAGCTATTTTCACCATTTATAAACTCGCCCGATTTTCTACGAAAATGATTAAAATAGTACAGGAAAATGCCCATGTAATTTGAATCATGGGAAAAAAAGCCCCAAGCTTGGAGCTTGCATCATGTGATATGGAAGGGACCATCTTCGGATGGGTATGGCCCCCCACATTGTCCACTCACAGTAATACAGTAGTAAACAGCAACACAAAATCTGACAGTGGACAGTTTATTATAAGTGATTCACCATTTATGCAAGGATACTCAGTATAAACAAAAGTTATGTAAATACGCACAGCCTGGTTTAAGCATGGGTGAGCAGACAATGCCATACCCATGGGAATATGGTGCCTTCCATATCACATGATGCAAGCTCCAAGCTTGGCGCTTTTTTCCCATGATTCAAATTACATGGGCAACTTCCTGTACTATTTCTATCGGTTTTTGTAAAAATCGTGCAAGTTATAAATGGGGAAAATAGCTTTTCCGGGGTAAGTGACCACAAAGCTAGCACATATGTAAAAATCATCCTTGGTGAACTTCCCCTTTAAAGAGACATAAGCTGTAACTTTTGCAAGTTTTCAGTATTCTGCTTCTGTATATCAACAACCGTGTCTGACCCTAATCAGTTTGTCATACTGAAATTTTGAGTATTCTTTTTGTCAACATAGCTTGTATCATTGTTTATTGTTTACAAATGAATTGTAGTCCAGACTTTAATGTAATTTTCAACAATAATTTCGTAGATTATTCTCATTTAGGTTGTGTTGATATGCTAAATACTTGGCATCGAATTACAGTTTAGGGATTCAGTTGCAGAAAGTGTAGGAAAACCACAAAAAAAAGTTCTGAAAAAATAGTTAAAAGATACAGCTTATGGAACTTTAAATAAAGTATATATCACACTCTTAAACATACTGTTAACTTGTATGTATTTCGAATTTATGATCATTGGTTCTGACCTAAGGGTTTTACATAGCGCTGTTTCTCTGGAAAATCAGAGATGTCCAACCTAAAATATTGCTGTTCAAAACGATCATAGCTGGCCCTACATGGATGCTTGCCTTGTAGTGTTCAACCTTTGTATGGGTGGTAGACGTTGCAGACGCTTCAATTCGAGGGCATGCCCAATCATCTTTGTCTAAAACAGGGGTGCATCAACTACTGGCATTAAAAATCCAAGTCGCAACTAGCCTATCGCCATTTTGCACAGTCTATTTTGTGTTGTTTACATTCATTGGCCATGTCACATGCACACAGCTCTACCCTATATCAGTCCTTTCTACCCAGCTTCTTACGCACCATCTTATACATTCTCACAAACTTATTTCAAATTGAAAGTTAACCCTTTTCCTGCCAGACAGTTTTAAGACTATTACTTCCCAATCAGCCAAGTCAGTAAAAGCGGTATTGAGCCCAAACATGACATTTTTTCACCGCTTGGCTTGGCCTGTTATAGCATCTTTAGTCCAAAAAAAATCAAGCTTACAGTATTTATGTTTTCAACAGCCTTCAAATGTACAGTATTATGTTAAAGTACACCATATGGAATATGTTGTGTTTCATTAATTTTAACCATCTTGACCTGATGGTGAAATATGGACTTGGCAGGAAAAGGGTTAAGGCATAAAATAATGCTTAAAGATACTGCTAGTGGGGGTTTAAAAGGCCGTGAGCTGCAACTTTGTGAAATTTGTCCAACCTCAAAGTACCTTCAATTTCTTCAGATATTCATTGCAATCTACAAATTGAACGATATAGTCATTAACTGTGCCTCAACAGCATTTGCTTGTGGCAGAATAGACAAGAAATTGAGCACATCTTTGTTAATTTTAAATTTCCCGTCATTTTCAAAATCTTGATATAAAAGGTGAAAACAAGAATTTTTGTCTAAGTGGAGTCAATCCCTTTTCCTGTCCTTTTAGTGGATCCCACCATGTTGTATCTGTAAAGATTCAAATGTGTACATGCACCATTTACGCTGTTTATCATGTAGTTGCATGTAGGCGGCCATATTTGGGTGCGGCACCCATTTATTATTTGTCTTACGAAAATTTCCCCATGCCATCCAATTCTGTGGATAATTACACTAGAGTAAACATCTCTGAGTTATGTAGAACTTTGCTATGAACTGATTTTAATCTAAATATAAAAATCATAAAAATAATGTCAAAAGTTGCAACTCATCTGCCTTTAAGTAAACATGAGAATAATTCTGATCGTACCTAAACATGGTATGTCATTTTATTTTGCATCACTTCATTTCCAACTTTCTAAATTAATTCAATTTCTGTTGCAAATGAAATGTGGTCTTATTTTCAATACGAACATTTTGGATTATTGTATAACCACGGATGTAAAAAGAGTCAATCTTTCATCCATGCTTAGTGCAGTGGGAATCCAATGATGTCAAGCCTTTGTAGGCCATGGGAATGCTGTTGTCTGATTCAAATGTGAAAACCAATTGATTGTCAGATTAATATGATTATTCATTGTCATTATTGTCACATGAAATATGATGATTCATCATCTGTGTTTCAGATATTTTGATTTTTCACAGTAAGATTTTTAACTCTTTTATTTATATCCTTGCAAGTTGCAGGCCCCTTGGAGATGTTTATTAGGCACTGAAAAAGTAGGGAAAGGGTAGTGTCCCAAGGAAAGACAGAGTTACACAAAAAGGCATGCCAACAACAGGAGAATAAGAGAGGTATGTACTACTACACTGATAATTTTTTAGTCTAAACCAGTGAACTTTGAAGGACAAGGTAACCAAAGCACCAGTGTTGGTGAATTATAGTAAATGGTAGAACCATCATGACACAAGTAAAATCAATTTTACTTAGTTGAGCTTTGATATTTGGTAATACATTTGCAGAGCACCTAACAGCTTTAAGCGACAAAATCTGCCTTTTTAACCTTCCCTTGAAGATACAGATGTAATCGATAGTTATGCAGCTTATTCAATGTCAAATTTTGAGATCACAATGAAATGTGTAAACCCTGCAAATTATTTTAGAGAAACATAGTGTTGAAACAACTTAAGGGGCTCTTAGATTGAGTTCAAAACACACATACATAACATAACATTCAATAATAGCATAGTCAAACTTAGGATGAGCTTTTAACACTTTTAACAGCTTTTAACTGGCCAGAATATTGTTGAAGGAATCCATGAAGTGTATTTTATGAACCTTGTCTGGGAACACAACTTTGAAACAATATCACAAGACAAACTCATGTCCAAGAGTTTGTTGCAAATTTAATATTGAAAGATGAAACAAGCTAATGCTCTGATAACATGTTCCAGATTACACGATGTGCTAAAAACCATAGTTTTATCTTTTATTAACAATATACGAAACTGTTTTTGGAACAACCAACTGTGTGCAAGAAAACTCTTGCCTTATTTCACAAAATGTAACTTAATATACATTTTTTCATAAAAACATTTTGCATAGTCAAAACAGCTTCAGTGTTGCACCCAATGAGAAACTGCTGGGAACAAGGATATAGTTCTTAACTAGTATTTACTTGATGGCTGGACTGACAGTTATTGAACAGTATTCAACAACAGTCAGTCCATGCTTCAAGTATCTCTATTATACTTCAAATTTTCTGTATGGCTGTCTATATAATTTCTTGAAAATTATATAAATGATATGTACCAGTGTTCTCCCCAGGATCAAGCAAAAGCGTAGCGGCTAATTTGCATAATCATTTGCATATCATTAATTTATATTTGCATATGGATATAAGCTTGCACATGCACCCAAGCATTCATGTACACTCACAACAAAATGCAATGGTAACACACAAGTATGCAATTTGAACATCATGGAAACTCTTTATTACACTTAAATAAATCATCACACTGCACAGTATAGTACAACTGCAATTAAAATAGAAGATTCAAACAGTAACAGTAAGTTCAGATTGAAAGCAAGAAATGGTTCGTCTGGTTGGAGTTTCATTAATACATATATTGCTAATAAAATTGTCAAAAATTGCCAACAAAGAGGAAAATTCATAAGTTTAAGCTTTACACAATTCAAATGTAATTGAGTTTTATATCATTTTTGAACGACAAACACCGCGAATAATGTTTCATCACGGGGATCAATTTCAACCAGCCATCATTTCGTTGATCAAAGCATGGGAATGTGATCAAAGCTAGTGCTACACCGCCTAACTCTGTGAATACATACTTGTCCTCGATGCCCGCCTCGATGTATACCGACTAAAAGGTCTTTGTTGGTCGTAATAGTCGTTGTAGAATGAAAACTTGTGAACAACCCAGCCGATTCTTCTATTGTTTCAACGTTCCTCTCAACACTTATGGACAAGTTATCGGACGCATACCATACTTCACACCTTCCACTCTTTCACCAGGTTGAAAGTTGCTGTGAGCGCTAATGTGTAGACAATGCATGCAACAGCTGGTAGCGACGCAGAGCGATAGCGTGTGAACTAAAGGATGGCGGGAATATTTTAAAGCGTAGCGGGGAGAATCAAAGCGTAGCGGGGAGAGGCGAAAGCGTAGCGGGACCGCTACGCTAAAATGGCCTGGGGAGAACACTGTGTACTCTAAATAATGCATTATATTGAAAATCATTTGAAATGGTAATTGACAATGAGTCTCCTTCAAAGCATGTTTTCAAAATTTTTATTTAGTATACAGTTTTCTCTACACATGTGAGCTATGACTTGACTAGGGAATCTCTGTTGGTACAAATCAGAATGAATCATGGGATATTTGTAGTATGGGTTGGGGTCTTTGCATAGTTAGCACTAATAGATACACAGAGTCAACAATTTTGTCACAATAATTGTACAAATGTACTAATGGGTTCAAATAAAATTTAACAAAGCAAAACTTACTTAATTTGAGGGTAATGTAAATTGACAGTTCCATTCTGATGTGCTCAAAGGTCTTTGGACAAGGATGCCAATGTTAAAATGATACATGAATTTCCTTATGTTCCTAAGCATAGGTGGAATGGAAGGCAATGTAATGATGTTCTAATCAGTAATAAGTCATGAAACCAGAGCTGATCTTAAAATATCAAATGTACCATATTGTTAGTTATGACAGTGACTTTAAGTATTATGCCATCATTTATCTCACTCTTGCATTATTTTAAATAACCATCATTTATCATTTTCTACCTACAGATTTTAAAGAGGAGAAGTGCAGTGATCAATGCAGATGAGAAGGGTTTCTGGAATGATGTAACTGCAGACCTGATGTCTGATGAGGAGGTCCCACCAGATGGAAGGATAATTGCCTCCAGGCCTTCTTGGCGATCTGACAAACTAAACGATTTGATAGGATAGACACACTCAATCAGCGAATGCTTAATGACTCTAATTCAAGACACTACATACTGCAGAGGAAGTATGGCAGAGCCAGTGAGAGACCACCTGATAAAAACAGTTCAGTGACAATTGTGTGAGACAGAACAGTGATGCATAGCTTTTCTGAGTAATTATCCATCATCCCTCTGTTGGTCAACAACTGATTTGTTCTCAATTTTAATTGCTTTACTTGAAAAGTAGTACACAGAGCTGGTGTTGTAAGTTCAGTGAAATATAAAGCCATATAGCTGGCACAGGTCAGTTGACACCAAGAAAAGTTTAGTATAACCAAGGCATAACTTACAAATACTTCACAAGTACATCTAATGAAGTACTGCTGAATTTGTCACTTTGACCTATCTGGATTTTGTGTCCTCAAGAATTTATCAAGGTCAGTTACAGTGTTTAAACATGCTGAAACAAATGTGAGCCACACCGTGTTACTGATGGTATCTTTCTATTTCTTGTCCGAAAATTTCTCTGAAATTGCTTTTCAGATTGCTTTGAAATTTTAAATGCAGGTCTCCTAGGATAATATAATTGAAGCATTAATCAATTTGTCCTGATATATGCAAGATTGTGTTTTTCAGAGCAATTTTTCGAGTTTTTGAGATTTTGATGAACTGAACAAAAGCTACAATTTAACAGTACACATACATGTAGTATGTGATAAGTAAGAGTTAATTAAACATACACTACAAAAAAATTCACCCCCGTGACAGTTCCTGCACAGGCCCTGATACAAACTGTGATGCAGGTCTGCGTCAGCAAACACAGAAGTTCTATCAGGGGTAGATGCACATGTCTGTATCCAGTACTGTAAACACATGGCTGTATTTCTACCTGTTACAGCACTTGTACACAGTGCTGTGAACACAGATCTCTAACAGGGTCTGAAATTTTTCAGTGTTCAAACAATAACACTTCTTTCTGCTTCTATCATCACAATTTGCCAATATTTACAACAAATTTACACCCCGAAATCCATCCAAATTTTCAGGCCCTGTAGCTGACACACCACTGTACACACACCAGTGGTTCAGTGCTGCAATTATAGGTCTTGATACAGTCAGAATTTACAGCATTGTTTACAATCCTGTACCACCATGAATCAGAATGTACACAACCCTAAAATCTGACAGGTTTTTACTGGTCTTGCAAAAAAGGTTATTTCTCTTGGCCTGTTACAGGTAATGATTATCCTCTGTTACAGGCATGTGTCTGCATTTTCTTGCTGTGTAGATAGCTTGAGTGCTTCATTTTCATCAAGAAACTCTTGAAATGATTTTTATTCGTATATTTAAAGGTACACATAGTTGATCTTGTAATTTGGTGAATTACACAGTCATTAGCTGGCACATCTCAATTGACACAAAGTAAAATGTACATAATTTAGGAATACTAAACACATATATCTTTAACGTATTGCCAAAATTTACAGCATAGTGTAAAGAGCATTAATTTTCACCAGGATTTAATTTCACTATGTTGCTGTTTGGGACACATGATTCACTTGGTATTATTTTCACTGATCAGGCCGTGAAACAATGAATTCTATTATAATTTAAAATTGTCATAGGGGTTTAATTAAGCAGATTTTTAGTTGCTTGTTGTATTTTGGGTTATTTTCCTGTTTTTGTTTAAAATAATTTCTTTGAAACAGGTCAGCTTCAAAATTTTGATACAGGTCAATAGGAATGATAGTGGTAAGATATCAAATTGTTGTGATGAACCATATTTCTCCCTGTTAGGCCCAGGCATATTTAAAAGTGACTGCATTGATTGATATTAGAGTTATCAAGGTTATGGAAATTCTTTTTTGACAGTATTGAAGATAACTTTGAATGTGTCTCAGGAAAATGTTTTTGTCTGTATTTTTAATCAGTGTAGTTTACTTAATGCTTTATATTGCCTTTTATTTATTTTACTAACATTTACACATTTCTTTGGAATAAAGAAGAATCATTTACAGTGATCTTGGATATGTGTATCTAAATTGCAGTATAGTTTTCAGATGCAATCTGTACTCTATTTTGCTGTAGAAAGCATCATTACATTGGTGTCTTGTAAAAAGAGTACTCATTGCGTACACACACACACACACACACACACACACACACACACACACACACATATATATATATATATATATATATATATATATATATATATATATATATATATATATATATATATATATATAGTGTATGTGATGCCTGTATGAGTAGAAATACATGAGTCAAAAGCTTCAAAGCATTACTGTTATTTGAGGACGACCCACCCCCAGACCCCAGTTCCCCTGAAGCCAGTGTTGGATAATTATGTAAAAATTGGTGAATAATAAGTATGGATATATGCGGCAACTGTCCCTCCCATTATTATGTAATCAATCAAGCAAAAAGTACTGGTCCCTTGATTCTCTATAAATTAGAGAATCCAGCAGTATCCTGAAATATATATATAATGGATTACATGTGAATCCAGCAGAATCCTGCAATGGATTAAACAATGGATTATGTTCCGTATCTGACAGAATCCATTGCTTGATTGCCAGTGGATTCCGGTGGAATACATAATGTATATTGTAGTATTCTGGTGGATTCTTAAAGTATCCAGAACAAAATACAGAAGAATCCTCAATGGATTCTCCACTTTTGGCACAGTGTAAATTTGTAGACTTCACCATGTAATACTCGCTTGGTTTGAGTACACTTCATGCATACCTACATGAACTTTCCAAAGCCAAATTGAAACATAGTTAGAAAAAAGGTAGGTCTTTGTACTGAGCTTATATCTAAGTTGCTTATGAAAAGGTAGCAGCATTAAATGCAATAGAATATTGTATGCGTATTTTGTGATGTAAGAGTTCATGTAGAACTTCAATGAAATATTGTAATGAAATATTGTAAAATACTAGTAATTTCTGATTCCCCTTACAATATGCCAGCAAAATATCTACAGGTTACATATAAACAAATTTCAAAATACGTTAATAAAAATTTTAAAATAAACTTCAATTTTAAGGACACACGTTCAGAATGATCTTATAAGCAGACAGATGTATATTGATGTCATAGAGAAGTACGTTTTGGAATACATCTAGCAGGTATCAGACTCGGTCAAGAGTTTGAGAACTTAATTCGTATCCAACAATTCCTACATGTATTGTTCTTTCTTTGTTTTATATCTGTCCTTTTATATCGTACATTGAGGGAAATTTGTATACATGAGCAAAAGTTTTACCTTTGCAAATGCAAGAGAGAAGTATTATTGTAGATAATAGTATCGGCATGTACTCCATTTTTGTGTACACTGTACCACGGTCCCTCTATCGTTGTACACTCTACGTTCAACCTCACGAGTTATACCAATTTATTAGAATTCATACAATTGAACAGTATTACTCGAGAATTGCGCCAAACAAAAACAATAAAAACCTACGTCTTCACTTCGCAGAGAAGGCAAATCGAAAATTTACTTACCGAAGTTTAAACGATCGCCTAGATCCACGGGGATGTTATGGTGATCATTGTTCAAATCGACAAGCCGATCGATCTCCACAAGCTGATCATGACAACGATGACTTTTTTACGCATCGTAAACATTGCCTATAGGTTTTACATACATAGTTAGCGTGTATGAAGTCGTCACGACGATTTCAAACAGCAAATTTACGCGAAATTTTGTCAAACTTATAGGGAAAAATCATCAACGTTTTACTCAGTAATTCAAAGGTCATAACTGTCCAAATTTGCTGCTGAGATTTGACCTTTGATTGTTTTACCAATCTGACCAATCATAAAGAAGTCTTCACATGATCTATGATGTCATCATGCGTGATACTATTACTTCCAGTACAAAGTCCTCGCGATCCTGCAGTGTAACTAGCATGAAGTACAGCGGACTTCAAAAGCGTTTAAAAAGTACACTGACGGAAAGTTCATTGAAAAAACCTAGAGCGTTCGATCGACTATCCAAGCAACACTACATTGAGAGCTCCTGTGGCCATGACTAAGTCTCGACACGATGACGATGTCAGAATATAGCAGGAATATAGTGGCGAAACCCTACGTATAGCATTCCCATATGCCGCCGTGCTACAAGTTACAACTGTGTATCGTACAAAGGTACTACTACTAAATCTATAGTGTGCCTTTTCGGTTTTACGGGACCCAAGTTTCAATGAAAATTGTATTCTTTGCGACAGAGTGAGATACGAAAACCAACGCATCAGTTCAACTGTGTAAACTTGTGTTCGCGTGTGTTTCTCTGGAAAGTTGAGTTTACACGTATTACGTGCACAGACACGCATCCATGGGTTGAGAACACAATAACAATAATGAAAATGGATTTACAAGATTTATTCCCTTGTCTAAAAAGTTCAAAAGTCAGCGATTTAGTAACTGCACTGATCAAAGTAAAATGATGTTTTGGAAATAATTGTCGATGAGATATTTGTAAAGTCAAATATTGTCACAGACGTGATGTAAATCCTATATTTAAAAGCAAGCAATGAAATGTTATTGTTATCAATTATTATTTCCTTCGTGGACTACGGCCGATTTTCGAGAGATTTTCGTTGCCGCCATGAATTTAATTTCGAATTTTCTTACGGATTAATATATCAATGGCTCAAAAGTAACCTGATGGGCAAAGAAAACATTTTCATAGGAATCTTTTGTGGCTGCCTATAGTGTACTCATGAAACAGCATTGTTAATCATCAGAATACCTTTTTAGCAGTTCGTAGCTCGATCGCCTCAATCACATCATAGCAGCTTTTACTGTCTATTAATTATCACACTGTGAATGAACTATTAGCACTGCAAACCCACGCTCACGTTCATACATCGCTGGGGCTTATGTATACCATCTGCAAACTTCATTTATTTTTATTTTATTTTTTTATATTTGTGATAGACAATACTGCAGCAAATATTAAGCTTACTGATCGCCTCTGTGCAACTATGAACACATGTAAGTCGATCTGTCCTCTGCTACCTCCATGGTCTGATAGTCAAAATGCATTAAGTGCAGAGATGCTGCTCCACTCCTATCATTTTCTGTCGCTCTACGGGCCAGATTTGTTGTTAGATATATCTGATCAGCCACAATTATTAGGCCACTAATGTTCCTGCAGAGATGCTGCACCATTCAAGTAATTTGCTGCCGCTCTGCCGGACAGATTTGTAACAAAGTGATCTGCCCAGCTAGCGGGGCAGATTCTGCGGGCCAGAAATCTGCCCTGGAACTCTGCAGCTTTAGTCCCAGAACAGTCCTGTCGCTCTCCTGCAGCTCTCCTGTCGCTCTCCTGCCGGACCTCATTTTTGTAAGGGTTCTTTCGCTGTAGGAGTGCCATTTCATCTGGAAAATGCTTTCGCTGCACATACTTCATGATGGCATCTTCTGCCCTTTGCAGATTTTCTAGTGAAACAGGTGGGATTGTTGTTTCACAGTTCTTTTGGCTGGTATCTGCGTTGGTTTCTTCATCGCCTTGTTTTGTTTTTTGCGGCATCTATCTTGAAGGTTTTTCCTGTCTTCTTTAGTTTCATCATGCTGGAGTAGCATAGTAAGATCTTCTCTACCCCGAACTCTTGCTCTACTAGTATGGTGCTGTACATGGATGCATCCCGCTTGACTTCTGGATCTTTATTACATAGCACTCTGGAGATGTCCTGTTGTGTAGGCCATTCGCTCTTTTGGTCCTTGCAGCCATCTTTTGTTTTGCAGGAACTTGTGTACCGTCAGTCCCCTAGATGCGTCGTCTGCTTGGTTGGATTTTGTGTCTACGTACTTCCACTGTTTACTATCTGAACCTTCACGTATAATGTTAATTCGGTTGGCTATGAATGTGTGGAATCGGGAGGTTTCATTGGCGCAGTACTTAATCACTGATGTGCTGTCTGTCCAGAAGTATACCTTGTCATTTTGAATGTCAAGTTCTTCCTCCAACATTCTGTTCATTCTCACGGCAACTGTGGCTGCTGTCAGTTCCAGCGTGGGATGGTTATTTTCTTCAGTGGTGCAACCCTTGCTTTTCCCCATAAGGAAGGCGCATTGAATTCTTCCGTCTTCGTTTATGAGTCTAACATACGATGCGACACCATATCCGTATTCACTGGCATCAGAGAAGTGAAGTATTTCACGTACCTTAACTTCGCCAAAGTCTGCTGGTTTGTAGCACCTCTGAGCTGATACGTTTTCTAGTTTTGGAAGATCTGATAGCCATCTTTACCACTTCTTCCAATCATCTTGTTTGATCTTTGCATCCCAGCCAATACCTCTACAACACAAGTCTTGAAGTAGTATTCTTGCAGGTATGATGAATGGAGCTGCAAGTCCAATGGGATCATATACTGAGCTAATAATTGATAGTATGCCTCTTCTTGTTGCAGGCCAGTTTTTAATGTTGATCTGGAATCCCACTGTGTCTGACTCGACCGACCATGAATTACCCAGGACACGCTCTACTGGTAGGCAATCGTATTCCAGCTTCAGGTCTTTAATTTCCTTAGCTCTTTCTTCCTTAGACAGTCACTGTCCTCTTCTCCAACCCTTACTTGGAGGAACATAGCCTCTATATCTGCCATTAAAGCGATTGGTTTCTGTTGAAATCGTAGTAACACTCCTGGTATATTATTAATCAGATCCGGGCCTTGTAGTAGGTTGTTCAACGACACCCCTTTGAACTTCGCTGAACAGTCAAAGACAAAACGGATCTTCTCTGATTTCTTCGGATGATATACTCCATGTTGGGGTATATACCATACCTTTCCATCGTCTCGATCTAATCGTCGTTAGGGACTTGTATTGCAATTTCCATTCTCAATTATGTCTGCCATGAACTTCTGGTAATTGGCATGGAACTTTGGGTTGTTTCTCAACTTTCTTTCGAGGCCTTAAAATCGTGTAAGGCATACTGCTGGTTGTGGGGTAGTCGAACTCTTTCAGATTTGAATGGAAGTCCCGTTTTGTTGTGTCCGTCTACTAGCTCTATGGTTTCATTTACTTTCTGCATGAACTTCTTGTCTTCTTGGGAGTGTTCTCTTTTGTCATCTATCATGCGCTCAGGAAAATCAAGTTCAATGGAATGTCGCACTAACCTGTCTAGTTTATCCAATTCTTCCATATCCCTACTGCAACGACATCTGTTCTGTAGCTGGGAGGATGTTGTCCTTGTTCGTTCAATCTGACTACATGCCAGGGGATCCATCGTACACATGTTCTGCATGCGTGAGGAGTTGAATCTGCACCACATATCATTTCCAGAGGGGTAAACACTGCTGTTTCTTTAGTACCTACCATCAGTCCTGTTTCAGTGTCTATTCTTGGAAGTTTATATCTTTCAAATGCGGTCATCTCATGATATCTTCTTGGCGAGGGATGTAGTCTTCAGAGACGCCTATCTCTGGTTTAGTGTATACTGTTTTCAGCTCTACCTGTGGCTCTGAACAGTCTAGGTTGTAAACTTCTATGCCCGTGACTTTGTCGCAGGTGTGGCTGCCCAAGCCGTTCACTATGTTTACCGTCAGCTTTGTCGTTCTGCCTATGGCTCCAAGTTTTCTCTGTAACGCTTCTGTGCAGAATGATATGAAACTACCTGTGTCCTGAAAGGCATAAGTCTGTACCATTCTATTTGAGCCTTTCAACTTCACCTTGACAGGGATAATAGTCAGCAGGACCTTGCAGTTATCATCACCACCACTGGTGTCATCATCTTGACCACAGGTCCCCATAAAGGACTGTACTTGGTCCACCTCTGCCGTGGTGCAGTATACTGCGACACTCTCCGCCTGTACTGGTCTCTTTGAATCCTCATGTTTATCAGTTGTCGGTCGACGATCCAGATGTAGCACTGTTGGGTCTTTCCTTGGCATTTGGGGCATTTAGCTTTCTGCTTGCATTCCTTACTCCGGTGACCAGGTTTCAGACAGCCAAAACATACACCTTGGTTTCTCAGGAATTTAACAGTACCTTCTTGACTGGCTGCAATCAATTGTTCGCAACTGTCCAAAGAATGATTGTTATCTTGGCAGTGCAGGCATGGTTTCAGTTGAGCTTTGTGTGGTTTGGAGGTCGAAGTGTTGCTCTTCTTGCTCCCTTGGCTCATCTTCTTTGTGTTCGTAACACTGATAGCAAAGGACTGTTCCACTTTGTCCGTGCCTTTCTTCTTTTTCACCTGGTTGTCGAGACTAGCCATTGCTTGTCTGCTGTAGTCCGGGCTTGACAGTCTGCTTGCTTCGGACTTCACCAGATCGACAAGGTCTTCAAATCTTACTCTTTCTTATAGCTCAGTAAAAAGCTTTGTGCTTTTCCGATTACTATATATGTGTGTACTGTGTGTGTATACTATGTCTGTGTGTCGTCTGCTCCACGCTTACCATGTTGTTTGGTCGTGCACAGAATTGAAACATCTAAGTCGGTTACTGTGACCAACTCTTTTGGGTTGGAAGCAGTGGCCGACTGGTTTAGTGTGAGGCCTAGCAGCTAGGCGATGTTGCCGTGAGTGTGTGGGGGTTCGAATCCCATTTGGGTTATAGTATAATTTATATTTCTTGGCTTTGCGTATCTTAGCTGTGCGTTTACTCCAAGAATCTTGGATAAAGTAAGGAAGCTTCTTGACGATCCGCTTCATATTTTCTGAGTGTTCTAGTATTTCTAGGACATCAACACATTGGGTTCCTGTCTTACATTGATTCAAGAAGATGGCAAACTTGTCTAATGAGGCAACGTTATCCGGCTTGATTGGAGGCCAGTCCAAAACCTTCCTCAGGTACGCGTTGGCTATCTTGTGTGGATCACCATAGCGCTCTTCCAGCTCCTCCATGGCACCTTGATATGCTTCACTTGCGTCTATACCTGCATACATTTCATGGGCTGTGCCTTCCGTGAACTGTCTCATCGAGTAAAATAATCGCAATTATACCAAATCACAATCCAATGACAGTAGGTCAGAATTCGTATGATAATAGTTGTAAACATAAACACAAAACAGCACAGAACAGACAGTAAATAGACGGTAACAAACAAAGTCATATTCATGAAAGAAAGATATATGGACCTCTGGCCAGAAGACCAAGAAGTGATGTCAGGTGTTTCGAAAATAGTAAGCGCATCCTGCCCCACATGTGGCACCCGCCATTTATCAATCTATAAGTCAGATAGGTAGCGGTCACTAACTAAGGCCCAGTTAGTTTATCTTTATCATCTTCGGCAGTCGGTACTAGTTTGGTCTCAAACTCATCTATGAATGATCTGTACTCCATGATGTTACCATCAAACTTCTTTATTACTGTGGAAATTTTCTTTATTGCTCTGATCATCGCCCACTGTGCAGAGTCACGTGTTGTCTTACTCCTGCTACTGCCGCTGCTTCTGATGGAAATTCTGGAAGCTGCTACGCTAACTGCCTCTTCTAAATCATCTGCCTCGCTGTCATTCTCCCTTTCTATTGTAGGAGTTTTCTTCTTATACACTCGTACTGGTGTTGTGGTCTTCCGCGGTTTTGTTCTGGACACAATGGACTTGTCCTCCAGTGGTTCAGTCTTAATATTGATGGCGATATCGTCCTCGAATTCGTCACCAAAAACTTATTCAGAGATCTAGGTCTGGCACTGGCTACAGTATTCTTCGTGTCAAGTTCATGTTGCTCCTCCTTGAGTTATAGCTCATGTCTTGCCATGGTACGCTACATTTCTTGCCTCTGCTGCTCCATTTCTTGCCTCTGCCGCTCTTCTTGGAGTTGAAGCTTATACTTGGCACGCTCAATTTCTTACTTCTTCGTAAGCTTGGCTGACAATGCCAACAATTCAGACTTTTTCCTTTCGTCTGCTATTTTGGTAGCTGAGAGTGCACTGTGGCACATATGGCACACATGTGGAGACCTGAAAATGAGTTGTATTTGTATGCTGATGACTTAATACTTATGTCAAAATCTGCAGAAGGTTTACAGAATTGTCTGAATAAGTTACTTTCTTATAGTAAATTATGGGGTCTCACAGTTAATGTAGATAAGACAAAAACAATGGTATTTAACAAGAGTAATCATTTCATAAACAATGTGCAATTTTACTTTGAAACAATTTGATTGAAACAGTGAAACATTTTACATATGTTGGTGTTCTTATTACACCTAATGAAAATTCAAACAAAACAGAATAATCTTAAAACAAAGCAATGAAAGCTTTATTCAGCATAAAAAAGTCAATTTTATGTGAAAGAATGTTAAATCCTAGACTTTGCTTAAAACTTTTTGACACATTGATTGTTCCAATTCTTTCATATGCTTCTGAAATTTGGGCAACAGAAATCACTAGTACTGATAATTGTCTTGAAAGTCTTTGTATGTCGTTTTACAGATTTATTCTAGGAGTCAGTAAACGTACTCCTTTGGAAGGCATAAGAGCTGAGTTGGGTAGACTACCATTGAAGATCTCACTTTATATGTCTGTTATAAGATATTGGTGTAGACTGAACAGTTTGCCTTCAAATCACATTCTTAAAAAGGCACTCACAGAAAAACAGAAAAATTCAATCTCCTTGGGTGAAATTTATTAATCGCAATTTGGGGGATTGTAATCATATGCATGTTTTCAGTTCATTGGGAGTGAAATCATATTGTCAACTGAAGAAGAAAATAAAAGAAAATCTTACAAGTGAATATTTGGGTTCATGGAGGAGAAATCTGTTTGATGATGTAAGAAAAAATGGAAATGGTAACAAATTACGTACATATAGAATTTTCAAAACTCAGTTTGTCTTCGAAAATTACTTAGAATGCTTGTCTGACTTTACACTCCGTAAACATTTGTCCAAATTCAGATTGAGTGACCATAACTTGGGTATTGAAATGGGAAGAAAAAGTAAACCTAGATTACCTTTGAATGAAAGAATCTGTCAGAGATGTGATTATAATGAAATTGATGATGAGTTTCATTTATTATTGTTAAAAGCGTTGAAATTCGTTTCTTCGCTTCGATAAAGTGTGTATGTGCGATGTATGATAGTGAGCATGCGTGCGTGAGTGCTTCACGAACTCTACAACGTGTTGAGCGGCCTCAGTCAGAAAAATGTAACAACTTAGCCGGCTATTGAACCACTCTTTTTTGGGAGTGGAGATATAGCCGACTGGTTCTGTCTGTGGCCTTTCAGCTAGGCGACTGATGCCGTATGTTGTGGGTTCGAATCCGATTGAAAACTATCCGAATTTTCTACCCTGGGTAGGTAACACTGCTGTGGACAGAATTGTCCCCGAGGTTATCGTTCGCTCAGTTAAAAGCGTTGAAATTCGTTTCTTCGCTTCGATAAAGTGTGTATGTGCGATGTATGATAGTGAGCATGCGTGCGTGAGTGCTTCACGAACTCTACAACGTGTTGAGCGGCATCAGTCAGAAAAATGTAACAACTTAGCCGGCTATTGAACCACTCTTTTTTGGGAGTGGAGATATAGCCGACTGGTTCTGTCTGTGGCCTTTCAGCTAGGCGACTGATGCCGTATGTTGTGGGTTCGAATCCGATTGAAAACTATCCGAATTTGCATGTAAAAATCATACTTCAGAAAGAATTTTATTGGGACAAAGTAGTGGTACAGATTTTTGTAAATGTTATAGTCTCTTAGAAAAAGAAGAAGTTGTTAAAAAGTTAATGGAACAAAATGTTCTTGATCTAGCTGTATTTCTAAAGAATACAAATGTATGCTGAACCCTCAAGCAGCTCCGGGCTGAAAAATGTCCTGGTAACTTTTGTTCATTTGTTGTTCAGACTTTTACTGTTTTCTTAAAGAGCACATGTTTATACTGAGCTGAAGCAGCTCCAATGAATATAATTATTGCATGTTTTCGTATTACAGAGATGAATGGTTGTTTTTCTTTCTCTGTATTGTTCACTTACATTTGTAACACATCTTGATGTACCATACCATACTCTCTGTTAGTATGTGTCGAGTAAATAAAGATTGATTGATTGACATATGGTGGCTGACTCCACTCAGTCTGCCGACTATAGACGGTTTCGGTGTGCCCACTTGAGAGACACTATCTTCTGGTTCTACATCATCTTGTGGATGAACTGGTGTTGGGTTCACTTCATGTTTGCTCAACCATGCACTGGTGTCTTTAAAGAAGGTCCAAAAAACGTCTTCGACGTCGACCAGCCAAAGAAGGCGTTCGTCTGGCACCTGATCCTTTGGGAGTAATTCTTCGTATTCATGGCCCGTGGAGACAAAGCCTTCATGCAGCTCCTTCCACACTTCAAACTTCAGTTTGATTGTGAATAAGTCTGCCTTATCAGCGATGAGTGCTTGTACTTCACTGGACTTTTTGGTTAGTGAACTCGCTGTTTTCTCTAAGAAGCTAGCTTTAGTAGCTAACATATTTTCAAGTCCTTTTTCAGACGGTGTTCTGACACGGCTGCTACGCCTGAGCTCTTGCAATTCCTTTTCCAATAGCGAAGCCTGTAAATTCTGTTCTTCGTCTTCCATGGTTTGACTTAGGTGAATATCACAAGTCCGATGTAAAAATCGTTAATGAGAAATGTAGCGCGCAAACAAATTCCTTAAGACTCAAAATTATTTGTCTGCAACTACTTTGCAATAGTCGTCTACAGCTGATATTCCGTAATGCGTTCCCTCTTAAATAAGACGAAGCAAATATCCGATCTAAGTTTCACGTGGTTTATTCGAATATAAGCATGTCTTCCAGACAGAGAATAACAAATTCTCTATACGTATTGGAACGATTAACTGAAAACAAATCAAACAAAAGGATACAGGAAGTGAGAACTAAGCTACGTTCACACTATGACACAGGAAGTAAATACTCTCTATGACACAGGAAGTAAATACACTCTATGACACAGGAAATTGGAAACAGGAAGTAACTAACAGGAAGTAATACTCCTCTGAGATGACTCAGGGGTCAAAGGTCATAATAGGTGGGATGGTCACGTGACCCACCTCAGTAAATGCCCTCTAACGGTGACTGAACGTTTACTTTTGTTGACAAAATCTCATTTGCATAAAAGCAGCCTTGACTTAACGAGTGAACAATTTAGCTGCTTTGAAACAATCACTAACTCAAAGTTGCATAAGAATACAATCACTAAAAACTACTTTAACTGAAAAGTCTCAAAAAGATGTACTATAAACGTAATCAGTCCATTGAATGTGTCCATTATAATGTTCATTGTTCGCATACTTCAATGAGTCCTTGGCCCTTTGTTAGGCGCACGTGCTAATAGTCTCACAATGGAACAAGGCTATTCAAAGTTCCTTCAAGAATGTCTGCTTAAGTCACAAAAGAATCAACTGAAGCGCTCACCGAATTTATGTAGAGCTGTATAAGACTATCGCATCAACAGGTTCAAAGCTGTTCCATCAAAATGGTCTTTACAAGCAATCTTGGCGAGAACTATAGCCGGTCGCCTTCAGAGACATGTCCACTCTCCAAAGGTCTAACTTAAAGTGGCTAAAAGCGCGCTTTTAATGGGTACATGTGTGCATTGTGTAATACAAGAGGTAAACATTGAAGGCGGAAATGAAGTGATGACTCGATCATTTCACATGACTTTGAATTTGAACTATGGCCAAATAAAGGGATGTTGAATTTGACCGTAACAGGTTGAATCTCTGGTCCATCGAGTTAGGTGTCTTTTGTATCTCTTTCGATGTCTATGTACTTTTATGTCGACCATACACTTTGCAATGGAAACCCAACTCACTCACACAAAGAAAGAACCCTTTGTACAAACTCTCTCTCTTATCATAACTCACAAAAACCTCAATAAGACCTGATACTGTGGCCTAATAATCCAATCACTTTGCAAGGAAACTACTCAAAAGCTCATGACCATAATCTATACACAGTAATTATGGCATCATGTCAATTTCACCTCCTGTACCGGCTCACACAAAAAGTCAATGACGTTCTCGTGAGGGCTCAAAACTGACATATTCCAGGTTACTAAATTTTGAAATGGCCACTTTAATATTGACGAAAATCAGAATAAATTACCTATTTTCTCTCTTTCTCATCATGAACTGTGTAAATCAATCGAATTCTTTTGATGCCCAGTATAAATGTATTCTTTAAATTTCTGTCATTTGAAATGGGTGAATTTGACCAAATTTTAAAACCACTTCACAAACTGTTATTAAAAGCTAATGGAAATGCTCAAAGTCACTTCCAAACTCGTTATGCAGATCATAAAATTTGAACCATGCTTGTTACAAAAATATCACAAATTAATAATAAATGCCCACAGAAGCTACGTCCAGTGTTCATACCTTGCAAATTTATTCAATATACAGTGATATAAATCCATGGAGTCCAATAGAATTCTTAGTCAGTTATTTACATGCAATACAGATGTGTCAACCGTATTCCCTCTGACAAAACAAGAGGAAATAATCAACTGACTTTTCAATGTTTTAAACTGTAATTACCCTTTTTTGTTTATGATTCAGATTATTATCAATCTCAAAGCATTGTCGAGTCGTGCATCAATGAATGAAGTTGAAATTTACATCCGAGAGGAACCAAACTCCACTGTACAAGATCCATTTACTTCCAGACTAGCAGCAATGATAGTTGCTGAGGATGAGAATGTTTCCCACTTTGAGCTGGAAGAGGTGAGATAACTTCAAAAGTGTTTATTTTTTCAATGGCAGTGTGTTCCAGTTAATCTTACCCATGTCATGTTACCGGCATTGTCTACCTTGAATCAATGCAATGCTATCAAGGGACAACAGAAATTGATCATGGGTTCTTAAATCGTCTACCTGTGTACCCAAACCATTTACCTGTGTACCCAAACCATTTACCTGTGTACCCAAACCATTTACCTGTGTACCCAAACCATTTACCTGTGTACCCAAACAATTGACAAAAATATTACTGTGGTTGAGTTGGAAAATCCTGCTGAATGCTCAATCCATCTCCAGAGTTGTAACATTCATAATTCCTTCTCGCAGCTTTCAGTATTAGGGTGGGCAGCACTCGGAATGACACAGGAAAAATCTGTTCTCACGGCACATGGAATATCAGGAGACCACAGTGGACTGGCAACCATACGGGAAGGCCAAGAACTCCATACCACTTTCTCCCGGGAAGTAATGCCATTCTCAGTGTTGGTACATGCAGGGGCTGCTGTGACTTTACCAGAATACCTTGACTGTAAAAATGTTGAACTCATCATTCGAGGTGAGAAAAAGTCTTCAACAGGGTGCACAAAATATATTCTAAGATATTAACCTTTTAAGTGATACATGATAATAAGAAGCTGATGACTGTCAAGCTATTTTGCATCAGGGTAAAACCTTGAGTAGCACTGCTGTTGTGAGTGGAATGGAGGCCACTTTCCTGGCCTGTACATTTGGTATATATAAGGAATTAAATTAATGGAGGCGTCATGGGCCAGTGGCTAGAGCAGTGGACACATGATCACAGGATGGTGAGTTCGATCCCAGGCATGGCCATGTTGTTGTGTAAAATAATCACAATCATACCAATTAATAATCCAATAACACTAAGTCAGAATTCGTATGATAATAGTTGTAAACAAAGACACAAAACAACACAGAACAGACAGTAAATAGACAGTACTCAAAGAAAGTCAAATTCATGAAAGAAAGATATATGGACCTCTGGCCAAAAGACCAAGAAGTGATGTCAGGTCCTTGAGCAAGGCACTTTATTCCTCATTGCATCTCCCCACCAAGGAGTGATGGGTACCTGGTAAGACAATGGTTGTAATGTGTGCTGTTGTTTGCTCCCCAGGGAGTTGAGTGGAAGTGACTAAGGGTAATAATAATCGTAAAATGTCTAAATCACAAGTACTTGTGGATCTGTGCGCTATATAAGAACCCATTATTATTATTATTGTTATTGTACTTGGGCCTCAGCCCAAGTACATTTGTTTTCATTCCGTGGGAAAAAACTGTAAGGTATAACCATTTCTGGCTGAGACCAGGGAGGGCAAAATGTATTGGCTTCATCTTTCTTGGCATAATAAATGGCGTAATGATGTTAACTGAATGGAAGTGCTGCTCTCAGCCAGTCTGAATAAGTGAGATGTGAATATAATGCTTCTCTATCTGAGTTTTTGCCACAAAATCTTCTGAATATAATCAAAATGTGCATCGAAATGCAACAATTAATGCACCCTCCGTTTACTAGGCGATGACACGACCCTTGCTACACCCACTGGACGAGCCAAAGTGGGAGGGGTAATTTCGGTTTGGTCGAACAGGAGGGCTCGAGACCAGAATTTAACATTTAAACTTGAAACATGTTTAATCACTGACAAGATGTGGATTAGTGTTAATCAAGAGAAAGTTTGAAAAGGAAAGGTTTTATATCCTGGACACAATGAAAAACATTACGACTGGAAACTGTACCCCCGGTTGAGAATAGTAACGCCCACAGCGATGGAGAACACTTATCCTTGAGCTGAGAAAACCAGACCATCATTTCGAAATAGAGCTGCAGATTCGAGAAGCTCGTTAAAAATAGCTAGGTACACCCCGTAAGGGGTGGTTTCGAGTCTTGAGGGCAAATTTCGCCTCCTTCATGTAGAAATCGTACGTTTGTTTTTCCAGGGGAACACATCATTTGACACAAAATTTGCATGAAAAGGGGTCGCCAGTAAGCACGTGGTCAAATCTGGCATAAGAAACAATATGAAATGTTGGGTAAAGCCAGTCCAAAATAAACTGATTTGAACTTTTGTGTTTTGTAATTTATACCACTGCAGTAACATGACTTTTTTTTGACAACATCACACAATGTAATACGTTTTGAAACTGAATACTCCGACGTATTCTGTGTCCCCTTTGCTAAAAAATACGGTATGCCGATTACCATGTAAGGAGATGATGACGTCAAGACAGATTTGTAGTGCGTTTGGTCTTGGATGGTGCACGAAGTTTTGTCGAGGTAGCTTGTGTATTTATTTCCTAAATGGGAGATATTAGGGTCGATCTAAAAGGCCGAAAAATGTTATGATACTCTAAGCGAGCTGAACTCCGATGAGAATGGTTGGATAATTTGGAGGATGTCTAGACTGATCTCGTCTCATTTATTTTGCGGTCAGTATTGAATTTCAACTGCGTCACAAGTTTGCGTCGAACGGTCAACGAACAATATTTTAGAAATCTGGAGACATGGCACATCGCAGTTTTATTTTAGTATTTTATATTTTACAAAAGATGTAAGAAGCAATGATTTTGTTGAAAATTCTGAAAAAAATATAGGAAGATTTGATCGCGAACACATTTTCACTTGGGGGTCAACTAGCCCTGCGTACGATGCTGTGTGTTCCGCTTCAGCTAACCGCCCCGCCACCACAGCCCTGCAAAGACCCGTACGTTGGGTCGGTGACTTCAAATCCATTTTGGGACTTGACGTAAAAAGCCAAATTACTGCCGAAATTCAGCGTTCTTGGGCCCAAGTCGTATCCAGCCTACCTCAGCTACTCGATCGCTTCCAAAAATGACAGTCTTTTATTCACTTCTCGTAAATAACCGTCGATGTCGGCAACTCTCTCGCTGGCCCTGCGTACGATGCTGTGTGTTAGCTGTAGCACATAGCATCGTACGCAGGGCGAGGGGTCAACATGGGGTCGCAGCCATGTTGCCTCAAAACTTATTTCTGTCTGCACTCAAAACTAAAAAATGTCGCATATGAACCTGAAAAATCGATGTAATTTTGTCAAACTTCGGCGAAATTTCAGCCTATAGACAAAATTTCATCTAGGTAAGGTAAATTTACTGAAATTTGATCGACAAATAATCCTAAGCTTGAACGTGACAGCTCGCCTTCTCCGGGAAGTCATGCATCCGGCCACAGTCGCTCGAGAGCTATTCAGCTCTGGGACTATTCGCCCCATAGACGAGTATACAGAAGCGAGAAATACCTCGCTTCTGTGTACTCGTCTATGGGGCGAATAGTCCCAGAGCTGAATAGCTCTCGAGCAACTGTGATCCGGCCAGCTGCCCATATGGCCGGGTGCATGAGATTGTTTTCAAGCGACGGCGGCAGACCGTACGGGGCTCTGGATATGAACCTACCGCCGGTGTAGCTGTAATAACTGTTGTGTTGTTTTTAATCACCACGGACGAAGTCCGAGGGGACTTATAGGTTTGGTCATGTCCGTGCGTCCGTCCGTCCGTTCACGCCTACAGTACCCAACCCCATACAGATGCACGTCGATTTGTTTCACAATGCTATCAAATTTGGCCGTGTTAGAGGACTTTTTAGTTTACACCTCCATAGACTCCCATGTATAAGGCAGTTCTCCAAAGACTCGCATGTATGATGCCAAGAAAAATAAAAATTTAGTTTCTCATGGTATTCATATTGCCTAAAGGATGCAGTGACACAGTTTTTTTGTCCCCACGGATAAAGTCCAGGGGGCTTATAGATTGGCTCATATCCGTCAGTGAGTGCTGAGTGAGTCCATCGGTTCACGCAGATATCTCAGACATTTTGACAAAATATCATGTGAACTTGGTGACCTTTGACCTCAAATATACATTATTGTCCATGACTCAGTAACCACAAGTGCTAAACCTTTCATATTTGGTATGACGGGACACCTTATGATGCCACATATTGTACTTCATTAATTATGTGCATATCTAATTATGAGCGAGCCAATAGAGCAAGAGGTCTGATTTCTGGTATATAGGGATAAGTTAACAATATAATTTGTTTGACAAAACTTCACGTGACCTCAATGACCTTTGACCTCAAATATACATATTTGTCCACAACTCAGTAACCACAAGTGCTACACCCTTCATATTTGGTATGAAAGGACACCTTATGACACCATATATTGTACCTCATTAATTATGTGCATATCTTATTTTGAGCGAGCCAATAGAGCTAGAGGTCTGATTTTTGGTATATAGGAATAACTTAGCAATACAATTATTATGACAAAATGTCACGTGACCTCAATGACCTTTGACCTCAAATATATATATTTGTCCACAACTCAGTAACCACAAGTGCTACATCCTTCATATTTGGTATGATAAGACACCTTATGACACCACATATTGTACCTCATTAATTATGCGCATATATAATTTTGAGCGCGCCAATAGAGCTGGATGTCCGATTTTTGGTATATAGGGATAACTATAGGGTAGAAATCTAAATATGCCCATCTAAATATTAGACATCTACCATCGAGAACAAAAGAAATTTGCTGTAATTTGAATATTTAAGGAGTTTAAGCAATTCCCGCTATAAATAAAGAACCCCTGCCTCAAACTCCACAAAAGTTGCTAGACATATTTTGCCGTTGTCATGCCATTGCTTCGTTTAATAACCAGTTAATCAAATGCCTCATTGACAGGAGGAAATTCAAGACCATATTTGAATAGTAGTATATATTGTCCTCAAAATTACTCTATCACGGCCCAAGTACTCATTGCCTTCAGCAATACTGCCTTGTTATTATTATTATTATTATTAAATCATATATCTTACTGGTATCTGTTCAATGACAGGTGAATTTGACAACATGGAAAACCTTACAATCAGTAGTGGATGCAATTTACCCTGGAGCATCTTAGATCTATGACAATGTTTCTTGATCACGTGGTTGTCAAGACCAATGGTGAACTCAGAGTAACCACTCAGGAGAAAGCAAGACAGCTCTAGAGGGCGCTTCATTCTCAATTCGAAGTGGAGGCCTGGTAAGCTTTAAAAGCATTCTGATATTTCTTTTACATAAATTTTACTGTAATTTGACAATACTGCCAAAAATCTCAGTTTATGACCTTTCTAGAATGAATGCCAGCAGCTTTCAAGTAAATCTTCTGAGGATCAGAAAATAATTTGTTAGAGTCTAAGATCTCAATGTTCTTAATATTCTGACATCAACAGCACCCAGCTACTTTTACTTAAAAATAAATATTTATTTGATCGGAATGCATATAGATGCAGGGACTGTATACCCTCTGATCATGTATAATATTATGTAACACATACACAGAAACAATATAAAAACAGAATCCGAACTAATTTCGGAATTCTGAAGTCCGAAAAATAATACTACTCTTACTTGAATCCATATTATGTGATGAGTGTATGTTTTTAGGAGGTGTACAAATACGACTGTGGCGGAGTCCAGTTACTTTTGTATCCGCTAAGTGCCAACCACTCCAAGAAATAACCACCCTCAGTTGCTTTAGTTTAGAGTAGATTTATTCAAGAAGCGGTGAAAACTGGGTAAATAAAGAGATTAAAATACAAGGTCATTCATTGTCTACATCGAAGAGTCGAGGTAAATCAAGTTCAAAGTAAACGGAATAAAAGAACTAAATTCTACTAAAAATATCTAAGCACTGCATTCAAAATGGTCCTCTAAATAATTGGAAAGTCATAAAAGGAAATCAACTTACATCGTTGCGCCTACAGTCCTACTTTTGGCTGGAGTGTTAGTGAGATCCACGTGGCATGTCTACTTGCTTTAAGACAGTGGAAGAAAAACGTGTCTGCGTGGGTGTAATTTAATCTTTAACCTTTTAATTGTTTTACCAAGAAGTTTCTTGACCTTTGTGTCAGAGGGCCTTAAGAAAGATAGAGGCCGATCTTCTGAAAATCTAGTAAGGATCATGAAGGGTCAATTCAACACAATGACCCTAGATTTACATTTGTATACTAGAATTTGTGCCACACCCTTCCAAAAGTATGTGATCAGCATAAAAATTCAGCTGAAATTTCCTGGGATCACTTTAATCTGTCAAAATTCAGCGGAATTTTTCAGATGATTTTCCACGCTGAAAAATTCTGGTGAATATTTCTTTTTTAACAGAATAATCAGGTGGATTTTAGATATTATCTGAAAAATCAGTCGCATATCTTGTTTTTAGACAAAAATCTAGCTGATTGTTTAGAAATTGTTAGAAAATTTCATTCAGCTGAAAATTTCAGCCGATTTTTAAAAATTCAGCAATTTTTTTTGCTGAACAATGTGCTTGTCTGAAAATTCTGCCGAATTTTTACAAGGTGTTCATCCAAAAATTCAGCTGAATTTTTTATTGAACAACCTGTTCATCCAAAAATTCAGCTGAATTTTTTAGTGAATATGAATTTTAAAACGACAATTTTTTGGATATGAAATATCTTATGTGGAAAGTTATGGTACAATTATATTCAGTATTATAGTAACATTAATATCTAGTAAGAAAATCTGATATTAAAAGGAAATTCCAAAATTTGGTCGGATTTCCAAAATTAGTTTTGAACGTGTGTAAAGTAATATTTTGTAAAGCTCCTTTTTCTAGGTTTAATCTTTCCTTTGTAGTTTTTTTAGTGTGAATTATCATGCTACGGCTAAGTTGAAATATTTGAAATACTTGCTTTTATAACAGGTGTATTCAAATGATCTTGTGCTTCACTATGGCAACGTGACAGTGGAGCCATATGCATATCTGTCAACTGATGAAAGTGTTCCATTGTCAATTGGAGAAAAAGGTAGCTTTATTTAATTACTTACATCTTTGTCAACTTGATCATTTTTTAAGAGTTAAACATTAATATTTTTCAAATTATGTACTCTGTACATTGTTGTTTCCTACTTCATAAATACTTAAGAAAAACTTGAAGATCAATGATAAACATCCTTCTTTGCTGGTACCACGCTTTCTTCTCTGAACTGAAGACAAAAGCTTCTGTTTATTGCTGTGATTTTTGAGCTGAAAATCCAATTTTTGTTTCTTACCACTACATTTGAAATGGTAGTGTACAAAAGAGCCAAAGATAATGCAAAAATAAGATAGAGTACATAAAACAACACCACCACTTTCACGTTCTGCAAGGACAAGAAGCAACATTTTACCTGTTAATGATACTACTTTTAACTTTTTCTACATCTTAAGGAGTTGGCCATGGAAAGACGGGTTCCACGGGTTGTTCTGGTGGTGGACATGGCGGTAGTGGTGGTCAAGGGGGAGGTCAATCAATTGTTGGCACAGCCTTTGGCTCTTTCCTCCAGCCAGACACCTTTGGTCGAGATGGGGGACACAAAAGCTTCCCACACCTTGGAGGGGCTGGAGGTGGTAGACTTTTCCTCAACGTCACAGGGAGGCTAGTTGTTGATGGCTACGTCACTTCCAATGGTGGACAGTGGAGATCTCCAAGGGCTGGAGGTGGTAGCGGTGGCAGTATATGGATTGAAACTGAAATCCTTGACGGTGATGGGTATATTGAAGCCAGAGGGGGTGATGGTTATGTTGGTAGCAGCATGAATGGTGGTGGCGGTGGAGGAGGAAGAATAGCTGTATACTATGCAGAAAATCATTTCATTGGTAAGTCAATACATGTACTTTCCTTGTCTGTTTTCATGGATGAAAAATACATTTGTGAAAGAGAAAATATCATTTTCTTCAATATAATTTTGAAATATACTTGAAGTTATACGCATTAAAAACTACCAGGTTATATCAAATCTTGGTTAGATAATCATAATGCAAATAAGCAAAGTGTGAGCACCAAATGATTGATGTTTATTTCAATTTTTCCATGGTGCAGGTGATTTCTTTGCCTATGGTGGTGACAGCAGCCATGAACCAGGAGGTGCAGGGACTGTATACCTCCATAAACTTCAACAAATCAATGGAACTACATTTCTTGACGGGACCAGCGAAGAAGCCCGAATTTCTCATGATTCAAACGTCACCGGGTCCTGTCCAACAGAACACTGTACATCAATAACATGGGACGATACCCTCGAGACATGATGCGTAATTTGACCGACATTTACAGCAATCTTGAGCTTGGGTCAACAATGACATGGATCATCCCGGGTGAACCCTCACCGATAAGTGACAGAAATGAACCAAGTCACAACTTCACTGAGCACATATTATTGATGAGCTTCATGTATATGGCGGCAGCCATATTGCATTCGTAGAGCCAGAAAGACCAACAGATGAACTAGACATAAGACTAGGAACTGTGTATGGTGATCGCACAGGACGTCTTCATGTTGGTTGGAACCAGACATATTATTCCGTGCATTCTCCCATGCCGATGGACATGTTTGTGTACAGGCGAGGTTTAGCCACACTTCATGGTGAACTGAAAGTGGATGGAGTAACTGTAAATGTGGAAGGTGTTTTGGAAAACCTGGAAAATATTTCCATATCAGACAGTGGTATGTTGCATCTCACAACATACAACTTCACCATTGCCAATTAGTTTGTTTGTCAATAAGAGGTAGCCATATACTATGTATTTAAAACAGGTTCCATATACTCCTGGAACGACCTTGATATTTAAAGCCTCCATGAAATTGTATGAAACAGTACTTAAAACTGAAGTCAAATCCTGAAACGTTTTGGAAAGCTGATAAGCGATATTGACTTTCAAAAATTGCAAAGTGATTAGTCATGATATTGTGGAAATTAGTTGAAATGAGATGTAGAGATGATTTACCATAAAATGTTACTCGGAAAATGTTTTTTTTATATATTATACAGTCCGAGACAATTGCTGAAAAGGTCATTGAAAGTCTGTGAATTTCAAGTGACTTTCTGTGTACTGACACTTAAATTTTGACCTTGATTTAAAAACGGTTGATGAGATACCTGCTGTTTGTATCGTTTGGTTTTAATCAAGACATTTAATTCTAATCTTTTGTTTCATGGTTGACTCTACATAAAAATAGTTATGTGGAATAATGATAAAAAGTTCATTACAAAGTGATGATAGGGTTGTCTATTTGTTTTAATGCAGAAACTATGTTTTTGAATCACAGAGTAATTAATAATTATTAGATTATGCTTTCTTCGATGTATCGCATGTTGTGGAATTAAAATTTCAAAGTACATGTACCAATTGGTGCATTTTACTGTTTCCAGCGATGACATTTATTTTTTTGTGTATACTATAGGTGTTTTACACATGCATGAAATGATCAACATTGAAGGGGACCTACTGAGACACTGGTCTTTAAGCATTGCAACGTTCGTAACCATGGTACCATGGAGACACACAATGGCAACAACAGACGCACTCTGAAGGGAGAATCCATTCGTGTTTATGGGGGTGCAGAACTGTTTGGCGTGAACCTCCACATTGAAGCAACAAGGTCATCATTGATTCCCTTGGGTCACTCAACGTTGACAATGCTGGCTATGGAAGTCAAGGTACATGCTTCTTTCCATTCCACTTATTTCTCCTCTATCACAGCTGGAAAAAAACTGAAACTGACCATGCAGGAATAGCCCCTCCCACCTTTTTCACTGTATGTTACTTGGTAACTACATATAAATTCTGCTAAAATTCTGAATTGGCAGCTATTACTTTTTATCATCGTCCGAGGAATTCCTTTTTTCACCAAATGTTGAACTTGTGGTATTAGCCATTAAAATATACAATATGGAATGGCCATGTAGGGTTCATGAATACTGCCTGTAATTGTCACTATTATAATTATTGTCAGCATAAATGTACCGGTATATCATTCAAGAAAAAGCTTCAAGTACTTCCGAGGTATGTAAGAGTGCTTTCAACAGCATACTCCGAGTTCAAAAACCGAGTCGGACTTACAAGTCCGAGTACTCGGACTTGCATACTCCGAGTAAAAACTGCTTACTCGGACTTGTATACTCGAGTGCATGGCCTACTCGGAGTTTAATACGCCGAGTTACACTTCCTTATAGAAAAACAATGCTGGAAAAACAGAGGAAATATTCGATCTTGTGATAAAAATTTGCAAACAGCGTATACAGTACATGTACTTCCAGTCGCTCAAAGAAAAGAGTTGTTAACGCGATCTGTCTGATCTCTGATCTGTGTAAAATACCATCTTGTACAACACACGCTCAAGCACGGTCCGTGCACAGGCGCTCCTTGCTGGTTAGTCTACTAAGTAGATCGATTTTCGGTTCGATTTATCGATCCCGTAGTCGATATGCCCGCCACTGTAACCTAAATACTCACAAGGTGTGCAACACAGTCACTCAAAAAACACACCACCCGATTTGTCTACTGGCCGTGCGCTCACACAAAACATTCAGAACTACACTCCCATATACCTAGTTGGATCACAAATTTAACCATCTCCTCGAAAATCACGCCAAAGAGCGTGTTACTCGCGTCATCTTGAAGAAATCTGCCGTGTTTTGAGATCAAGCGGGGTGAAATGCAGCCTACAGAACGATTCTACCATATGATGTAATTTTTTCCACTGCTGATTGGCTAATCAACGGCCTAAACAAAGGTCACTGCAAGACGTCACTGGTGAGTACAGTTGAACCAATCAGCAGTGGAAAAAAATTACGTCATATGGTAGAATCGTTCTGCAGGCTGCATTTCACCCCGCTTAGTCTCAAAACACGGCCGATTTCTTCAAGATGACGCGAGTAACACGCTCTTTGGCCTGATATTCGAGGAGATGGTTAAATTTGTGATCCAACTAGGTATATTGGAGTGTAGTTCTGAATGTTTTGTGTGAGCGCACGGCCGTAGACAAACGGGGTGGTGTGTTTTTTGAGTGATTGTGTTGCACACCTTGTGAGTATTTAGGTTGCAGTGGCGGGCATATCGACTACGGGATCGATAAATCGATCCGAAATCGATCTACTTAGCAGACGACCCAGCTAAGGAGCGCCTGTGGGTCCGTGGCTCAAGTCATTGTCGTTGTCGAGTGTAGCTACCGTCACGCAAATTATTAGTTTGTCTTGTCTTTTCGTTTCATTACCGGATCAGATCCTGATTTGATACATGACTTGAATGGGCACAACAACGTTTCATGATCACCGCGATGCATCGCGGCGAATTACATGTATTAGAACACGGACGCCATTATCGAATAGAATTCTGTCGACCTGTGACGTCATGGCCTTAGTTTGCTGGCATTGCGAGGCCATGATAGACTTTCCCAAGCATTTTAGGCATATTTATGTCTTGATAAAATAATTAAACTAATATTTTTCAAAATAAAATGAGCACAGTGCGCTCGTGTATAGTATGAACCCAGTGCGAGTGACCACTTGGTCGTAAACAATGACCTGACTTGACCTGTGATGTCATGCATTTATTTCGCTAATCAAACGATTGTGCGATATCGAACTGAGTAACTGGCTGGACTTGCCTGAAGTTTATTGGCTTTACTGTAAATGTTACGTCTAAGTCATCTTTCAAAAACTTCGCTGCCGGCCGTGGCAGTAGCTTTCTTCTGATGGTAAAAATCACGGTCGCTCCTTGTGGAGGGACCGTGGTTAAATACATTGCGCAACAGATTACAAGACATCGTGAAAATGAATTATTTTTTCAAAAGAGCAGATTTTCGACATATCGATCCGCGCTAGCCGTAAACTCCGTGAGTAATAAATACATTTTTCGACAGATCGTTTATTGACCGGTATGGCAAAATATGCACTAAGGAACACATATCGGCGTATTCAAGTACGAGTAGCCATGTACTCGGAGTATACAAGTCCGAGTAGGCCATGTACTCGGAGTATACAAGTCCGAGTAAGCAGTTTTACTCAGAGTATGCAAGTCCGAGTACTCAGACTTGCAAATCCGACTCGGTTTTGGAACTCGGAGTGTATGGTTTGAGATACTCGTACATACCTGTACTTCCACAACATTGTTAAGAGTTGTTGAATTGCAAATTAATGTTATTGTTTAGCCAGACTGAGTGTACTTTTCTAATTATACCAGAACAAAACAAACTTCAGAACAAAGCAGAAAGGTTTTTTTCTTATCTATTATTGCACCTCAAGAAAGACAATCCCTATGACCCAATTTAAAATGTTCTCCACATTGGCTTTAAAATGTAATCTTCTTTGATGAAGAATTTATTTATCTTTGATATTGGACAATGTTTTGAACCAGCCTTAGGCCTGCAGTTGACACAGCATACAAAATTAATGTGTATCTCATCCCATATCCAGAAGGCCCTGGAGCAGGTATCACATACGGAAGCTACGGTACAGGAGGAAGCCACGGGGGTAGCGGAAGTTGTCACAGTGCCGTGGAAGAATCCCCTCCTGGATACGGATCTTTCATTGCTCCAAGAGAGTTTGGCTCTGGCGGAGGAGTAGGAGTGGACCACCACGGTCACCATCATGATGGCGGTGTGGGAGGAGGCATTCTGACCATGAATATCAGTAGTTTCATGAGGGTTGAGGGCGCTCTTCACACTAATGGAGCTGACGCACCACACCAATACTCTGGTGGTGGAAGTGGTGGTAGTTTAAGCATTATCACGAAAAGACTTGAGGGAATGGGTAGTATTCAGGTATGAAATAACAGACGCTTTACTAATGCCACTTTCCTGTCCAGCCCTAGTTTTACACATAATACATTATAGTACAATGCAAAGGCAACTATGGGGACACCAGTTTTACTTGATATGAATATTCATAACTTTGATATGAGTGTTCATAATTTTGATATGAATATTTGTAACTTTGATCTGATTATTTATAAAATCATCTGCTGGTTTGAAATATTTGAAAAGTGTCTTTTATACTGATTATTTCCATAATTAAAAGCATGATGAATATTCTGTGGAATTTACCAAAAAGACATCAGGATCTGATTCTAGAGAGCAAATTGATCTGTTGATACCACACATTAGACTGATGAAGCCCAAAGGCTTTAGACTTTTGTTGACTTTCTGCTTTTCTCTTGTGACAGACACTCATTTTCAACTGTTTGTTTCAGGTTAACGGTGGTAATGGCCATGGTGGTGGCAGTGGGGGACGGTTAGCCCTCTACTATGAGGAGGATGACTTTGATGGCGTCTTTGAGTCGGCAGGAGGAAGTGGTGAGAATGAACATGGCGCTGCAGGAACAGTCTATCTGAAGAAGATCTCTGAAGATGAGGAGTCAACACCCTCCGCATTTATAATGACTTTGACTTGCTGATAAACAGGTAAATAATGAAGCCATTCTCAAAATCGATTAATATTTATAAACAGTTGTCCAACAAAAATGCATTGCCATTGTATGTAATCTGATACATATATTTTTGATATGATATGTTGTTTTAAAATTCCCAAAGTCCCGCCACGATGTTCTGGTAACTAAACATTCTTCTGTATCTCTCATTATGCAAATTATTATGTAAAAATACGACTAACAACACAGATTGTTTGGCTAGCAACATACGACAGTTCATTTACTACAAGTCAGACATTCTGTCAAGTATACTTTCTAACGTTTACTGAAATCGAAGGTTGATTGTTCCGATGCCACAGATGTTTTGACTTTCATGATTTTACAATACGTTTTCTGGTCTACTGCTTATCGGAACTCATTTTGAAGCCTGTGAAATTTTCACAAACATTTTCTTTGTGAGACAAAAACAAAATTTTATAGAGTTAATAAGGGAGTGGCTGCCATTTTAATTTCAAATACCAGTGAAAAAAAGTTATTTTGTTTCTCTTCTACCAAAGTTTACATGGTAGCTGCTAACTTTTATTCTTGGTTTTGAAAGAATATGGTTTTAAAGTTTCCGATCCATGGTGATACGAAACGTTTTCAAATAACATTATCAAGGTGGCTGTTATATTAATGTTTTCTTGAACTTAAAGAGTCGCCGTACATGGATAACGATGCCAGAAAATGCAACATCAGACTACATCATAGATATACTGGACATTGGTGGGTACGCTCATGTTGCCATTGAACCAACCGATGATGAAGGTTGGCCTACAGAGGGCTTCAGAGAGTTGACTGTCATGGATCTTGCTGGTGATCACACTGGAACGATTCATGTGGATGCCGACAGATACTGGCAACTGTCTGAGAATGCAACATACAGAATACCATTCAGTGTTGTGGTGTATGAGGTCAGTAAAAATTGAAAAACAGCAGTAGGCTTTGTCACATACCAGATGTTTTTTGGTCTAAACTTCTAATTTCCCAGTGTGAAATCTTGTGTCTATTTTACATGCCATTTGCAATCTAGTATCTCTTTCCTTCTATCCAAATTGTGTCATTGAATGGTGGATACATTTAGCCAGTACCACAGTCT
Source organism: Ptychodera flava (assembly GCF_041260155.1). Classification (NCBI taxonomy): domain Eukaryota; kingdom Metazoa; phylum Hemichordata; class Enteropneusta; family Ptychoderidae; genus Ptychodera; species Ptychodera flava. Next base: position 1,860,125 of record NC_091944.1, on the reverse strand, counting down.
AATATGATTATAAATCAATTTCTTCCAACATGCAAAGCAACCTCAGTCAGATTTTGCTGTTGGTTAATCCTCTACTCCAAGCACAAAATAAAAGTGATTGTGAACTTTTTCCTATGCCAGAACTTTTACGATTTTCACCATCGCTCATCTCCCTCGGTTAACATGTCAAACCTCAGACAGGTGCATATGATTTCGAGCACGAATTCCAGACGGCATTTATCTTGCACGTTATTGGAATGCTCGCTGCATTGAAAAGAAACTTCCTGCACTTGCTGACTCCATTTGCAGAATAACACTGATCTTTTCATTGTGACTGAAAACTGGTTCAGTGCTCTTGATGACACTGTTAAAGCTCATTTTTCCTCAATTCTTCCCAAACACTCCATTACACCAAGTACAAAGAACTTGTTGTAAGGGAGGTGGTACTGCCATCATAGCTAATGTTAATGCGAAAGCTTTTTGGAGATGTTTAACTTTCAAAGTATGAAGATGTATTACTTTCAAAGTTGTCTTTAGTCATATACCATCTTACCTTGATGAGCTTTTGATTAGACGTAGTACGAGTCATACATTATATTGTGTTCATTTTCGAATGGGGAAATTAAGTTACATCAACTAATTGGTTGCACAGCTTACTGTGGAGATGAAGCATTTTCAACTTGTGTCCCCTGTTTGTGGAATTCTTTACCGTCACACCTTTGTGAATTTCAGTCACTTGATAATTTTAAAGTGGGGTTAAAGACTTACCTTTTTTAGTCATTGATACATGAGTTTTATACCCTTTTACGTCTTTTTATACGTGAATTTTATTTGTTGATCTATTTTAACCATTTCTTGAGTTTTACAACGTGTTACTTGTATTGAACATTTTAAAATTACTGTTGTCTTCTTTCACTCTTTTGTTTGTTTTTTATGTAAAGCGTATTGAGATATTTAAATATGTAATGTGCTATACAAGAAATAAAGATTATGATTAAGACACAGTCTATAGAGGGACTGTGGATAGAGGGACTGTGATTAAGATTAGCATGCTAAGCAACTATACACTGTTTACAGAACAAGGGTTACTATGCCTCTCATCCTACTACAGTATCTGCATGTATATATATATAGTATTGTCTGTTGGAGTACAATATACTAGAAATAATGTGAATTGTCATTGAACCATCTCATGTAAGAACAAAGCTATGAGTTGCAAACACAATGAATATCTGTCATTCAGGTTCCATGGTCATCTTTTCAATGACCTTATGACCCCTGCCCAACATATGTATGATGTAAAATCATCAAATCTCTTACAGAATGGAACTGCTCTTCTTCCAAGCCATACATACCTACAAGACGTTGGCTTGACTCTTTATGGTGGAGAAGTATTCCGCATAGATCACCTTGAATTGTCCCTGAATGGCTGGACAACCATTGACCCAATTGGAAGAATCAACTCCCTTAACGGAAGTGAAATCTTCCTGGAAAACATGACCATACATGATGGTGGTGTGTTCACATATACTGGAACTGCCACAGACAGTCCTGGCTTAACGCTGGTGGTTTATGACAACTTTCTGATCAGAGGAGGTGGTACACTGATATCAAACAAAATTAATCTGGAAGGTAAGTCAAAATAAATGTTTCTGTCACAATTTTCTCTTTGAAAAGCAACTTTATGCCTGTTTTTTGGCCAATGACAAGTCAAAGCATTCCGTGCCACTGAATTGACAAAATATTCAAAAGTGTTAGCATATATTTTTGGCATTTGCGTATTGATTTAAAGTCATGGCAATATCTCTGCTTAACAATAGCAGCCATATTGGATCAAGTAGCTACAATGTAACATGCATGTTTGTGCAAATAACACCATTAAGAATTTTGTTTTGTGATAACATTTGTCATGTCTTTTATACAGCATCTACAATAACAATAGATGATGAAGGTCTTCTTGATGTTAGCAACAGAGGATATGACCCAGGAGAAGGCCCAGGACCTGGTATTGATCACAACAAAGGTGGATCTGGTGCCTCTCATGGTGGACGTGGTGGTATGGGTAGTTTTGTTATCAACACTACATCTGCATATGATGATGTGCTGAATCCAACACAGTATGGCAGTGGAGGAAGTATTGGAGGCGGTACACAGGTGAGAATTACCATGGTAACAGAAAAATGCTGACTGAAACCAATAATCCACCTTGTTAGAATTTATAAAATTTACTATTCCTTTGAGCTGTTCACATTCCAATGAATTAAGGCAAGTGTGAAGATTATGGACACAGGCAGCTATTTTATCAGTCACCAGTAACCTAGGGAATTGTTAGAATCAGGGATAGAGTATACCCCGCTTTCGTAAAGAAAAATGGAAACCAATCAAAAACAACCCATGGCTACTTTTATGTCATTTCCAAAGCTTGTGTCCTATGGTCTTTTACTCATTGCAAATTAAGTGTGATTGGTTGCTGAAAGAAAATAACAACTGCAACTTTAATCTTGATAATCTATAAACAGTGGTTGCTGAACTCTCACTTTGGATATTCCTATCTCCATTGAATATTAAAAGCTTGAATATTTTGCAATTTCCAAATTATTTTTTTAAATTTCCAAATGCAAAAGTGTGATATGCCTTCCTAAATGTTGTTAGTTGATAAGGATTGTTTTTAGCAGCCATCCATGGCATTTTTTTTCAGAAAAAAAATGCTCACATAGCTCTAATTATTTTTTTTTAGAACACTGGAAGTGGAGGTGGTATAGTCATGATGTCTGCCTTTGATATGATGACCATTGATGGCACTATAATGGCCAATGGTGGTACCTCAGACCAACCACGGAATGGTGGAGCGAGTGGAGGGAGCATTAATTTGCATACTGACATCTTTGCTGGTAAGTCAATGAAGTGTCGGTACGGAAAAAAGTGATTAAATTCTAGCAGATTTTGAAAGTTAACGACATTAGGGTATTACGATTTATCTAACATGGTGAACATTGTCCCTTTAAGTTGCAATGCTGGGAGATAGTTTCTTTCTAATCAAGTACCGATACATGTATGAGTATAGCATCATCTCATTGAAGAACACTTTTTATCACTGGGCAAAGATGACCATGCTTGTCTGCATAAACTCAGTTAATATGCCCAGTGTACATTGTGTAAAACAAAAAGTACCAGGATTAAAACAGAAATCGCACTGGTATTGCCTCAGAGTATTCACAGAAAAACTTCAAGACTGTATGATTCACGTCATGTATTTGGCATGTTCCTTTGTACATACAGGCAAGCATGTTCAGATCATACTGGGTAGGGTACAATGTACAGTAAGTCAGCACTGCAGGTTGTCATAGGACTTGGAAGATGGTCCCAGTTATACTGTTGCTGTCAAGCCAAACCCTCAACTGTAGTGATTGAAATGATTAGGAAAGTTAATATAATCAAAAGCTATCTTTACAATTCCCATAAATCGAACAAAGAATGATTAAGGTTGATTACACATTTTCCTTGATATTGTATCCATTCTCATTTCGGCCGTTCCTTGTAATGTAATATCAGCTCACTGCCCATGAATGTTTAGAGTATATGATTACATCTTAGCAGGTGGGTGTTTTGAAAATCAGTTTGTAAGTCCACTGATAGATAAGTTGAAAGAATTTCTTTATAGTAAATGTTGGCGACTTTGACATGGGTGGCAAATTATTCTCATTAAGGTAATGTACAAGAATGGAACATAATGATCATATATTATGAACATTTCTATTAGGGAGTGGGAAAATCATTTCCAATGGAGGAGACGGTGCTTGTGTACCACATTGCAGTGTTTGTGATTCTGAACGCCGATGTCTTCAGTGTACAGACTATAAGTACTGGAGAGATTCAAACTGCATTAATGATTGTAACCACAGTTATAACCGTAGAAACCATATGCGTTGGAGTAGCCCTATCAAAACAGGACGATATTGTGCCAATGAGCGGGCATCTCCGAACGAGGTAAGCGTTGTGATTCACACATTGTATGTCTAAGCAATAGAATGTAGTTTCTGAACGAGGTGAGTATTGTTATTCACACATAGTGTGTCTGAGCAATAGAATGTAGTTTCTGAACGAGGTAAGCATTGTGATTCACACATTGTGTGTCTGAGCAATAGAATGTTGTTTCTGAACGAGGTAAGTATTGTGATTCACACATTGTATGTCTAAGCAATAGAATGTACAGTATCCTTTGAACGAGGTAAGTATTGTGATTCACACATTGTATGTCTAAGCAATAGAATGTAGTCTCTGTACAAGGTAAGCATTGTGATTCACACATTGTGTGTCTGAGCAATAGAATGTAGTCTCTGAACCAGGTAAGTATTGTGATTCACACATTGTATGTCTAAGCAATAGAATGTAGTCTCTGAACGAGGTAAGTATTGTGATTCACACATTGTATAAAATGGCAATCAATCTTTGAGGATAAATGTTGTAGTTTAATTTAGGGAAAAGGTATTGAAGTTTCAATTCAGGAGTATCTAATAAAAGGATTGTTTCCCAATTTTTATTTGATTTTAATTAATTTTGTACAGGAATGGCAAATAGGCGGTGGAGGTGGAGGTGGTCGGATCGGCATTTACACCATGGAAGAGAATAGATTCCGAGGTGAAATCCAAGCATATGGAGGTAAAAGTTACAAGGAATCAGGAGGTGCTGGTACTATCTACATTTCAAATACCACACCAAATGGCACAGAAACCACACTCAAGGTCAACAACCGTGACAAAAAACCGCTCCGTGACCATCTTCTGCATGAGCTATATGAAGACTCAGGACGCACCTATATCGTGACAGATGCCAGCCATGTCACTGACTATGTGTTCGACCATGTACACATAAACCAAGGGGCACATTTGGTATTTGAGAAGTTTGAAAACGGCACAACACCAGTAGAGATTGGAAAGCTTTACGGAGATCTGACTGGAATGATCCATTCATCCGGTGATTACTTGATCAGGATTACGGATTCACAATCACCATTTCCAGCCTCATTTTACATCTATGAGGATTCGTATATGAAACTACCAAAATGTAAGTATCAGTTTAGTTATTATGATTAATCAACTAACTGCAAACCCTGATTGGGCCATTATGTCACTTTTTCCTAAAATATCTCAAATTTCTCATGGTTTTTGTCGGTAAAGATTATCATGCCTGAAACAGTGAACACATGTATTCCCTTTTGTACTAACACAATTAAGTTGAGTTTGCTATTCAAGTTTCTATTAACATCTACTCCACACACTATATTTTGCCATGATAAGTGTATCCATATATTATATAAGTTCTGAAACACTTCTTTTTCTATCGTTTTCCATACTTCTCTAGCAATAATACATTCAAAATAACGATGTTGAGTAGTATCATGCAAATTACAAAACTTACAAAGAGAATTTTCCCTTAGTTTCCAAAGGTGCAATTTTACATTATTAATGCATTTGTTGTGCAAAAATTCCAATGAAATGCACGCACTTTATTTTCAGACATAAGTTTGTTAGCAAGTATCGAGATATCTTGCCAATTAGCTACCTGCTTAAACTCTCTTCGCCAATTCATTATACTGGCTGGTTACGGAAATTGAGCGAGCAAAAGTTTGCACACATCTTTAGTTTTTAGTGTCTGTAGTTCTTCCTTCTTTTTGTCAATTAAGATATATTCTACCTTACGTCTCAATCTTACAAAAAGTTAAAATTAGAACTCCACAAAATTGCCTTTGCATCACTGCCAATCTGCTCTTGATGTTGTGGAACAGAGTTCCACGATTCTAATACATGCTGATAAAATAAAGGCAACCTCGATTGCAAAGGTTCTGATGAAATTACATCTCTAGACAAAAAATCTCTTAACATCGAAAAATCTGATAAGGGTTCCAATAAATAGCAAGGGTAGTTTTTCCAGCATGCATCACTTTCACTTATTAAACGTGAAATCTACATAAATTTCAGCGCTTTTACCTTTAAACACAAATTAGGTATGTTGCATCCACCATCACATAGTGGCCAGCGAGTACATTTCTTTTTATTTTACCAATACCTTTTGTAATGAATTCGTAAATTAATTGGTCAACTTTTTGAATCACATACTCTGGAACTGCTATCATTGATGCTAAATAAGTTAACTGAAAAATCCCAATTCAAGTGCGTTTACTATAAGCACTTTACCATAAATAGTTAAATCCCTCATTCCCCAAGACTTCAAAATATTCTCGAATGTTTCAAGCTTTGAATCCCAATTCAAATGCTCGCATTTTTGTCGGTCATATCCAAACCAAACTCCTAAAGCTTTAATCGGCTGGTCAGTCCACTTCAGACCAGTAACCACCGATTTCGCACATTTTCTTTTGTTTCTTTCTTTACCCAACCATACCGGTACACCCTCTGTTTTTTCTTATTTACTTTCAAACCAGACGTTTTCTCGAAGTTATCCATAATTTCCAACGCTTTTGCAATGGAATTTTCGTCTTTTACAAATAAGGTAGTGTCATCAGCTTATTGGGCTATTTTTGCATCACTCCTGCCACAATTTTACATGGTAGTGGTATACCCTTTATGTCATCACATTGACGCACTTTGCATGCCAAAACTCAACACATAAAAGAAAAATCACAGCGCTCAAAGGGCACCCCTGACGGACTCCTCGAAAAAGTGAAAAGAAATTCGATAACCACCCATTATTTATGATACAACTTTGAACATTGGAGTAAATTACTTTCACCAATCTTCTAAAATCGGGTCCGAAACCAAAACTCTCTAATGTTTTGTGCATGAAGTTCCAATTAATACAATCAAAAGCCTTTTCAAAATCAACATACAGGACTGCTCCAGAATATTGTACTTTGAAGTGTAATGATACATGTCGACGTCTTCGATCAGCCTAACAACTTCACCAACAAAACGCCCTTTAATGTATCTTACTTGATCTGTGTTCACAATGTTTGAAATGACTTTTGACACTCTATTTGATAAAACGTGCGTAAGAATTTTATAATCAACACACAATAAGGAAACTGGGCGCCAATTCTTTAAACACTCCAATTCATTTTTCTTGTGTAACAATGAAAGAATACCTCTTTGCTGTGTTATTGACAAACTACCATTCTCAAAAGCTTCATTAAATGAATCAACCATCAAATTGCCTAGTAATGGCCAACATTTACAGTAAAATTCGATGGTAAAACCATCATAACCTGGTGACTTGTTCTTTTTCATCTTGTGTAATACATGGTAACATTCTTCATTAGACACAATACCTTCGCAAAATTGCCTTTGTGATAAACTCAATTCAGGTTGATGAATATTTCGTGTAAAGTCTTCAAAAGAAATAGTTTGTGGAATTTCCCTGTACAAGTTGCTGTAAAAATTGACCTCTTCACTTAAGATGGAGTCGAGATCTGTCAACAGTGATCCGTCCCCGGCTCTGAGTTTTACAATATTTTTCTTTACATTATTCCTTTTCTCTAACCCTAAGAGGTATTTTGTGCTCTTTTCTCCTTTTTTCCACCCAATGGGCCCTTGATCTGATTTGACTACCCTCTGCTTCATTTCGTACAATTTTCTCCAATTCTGCAGAGATTTCTTGATATGAACAGTAATTTTCTTCTGTTGGGTAATAACATAGTACTTTTTCTTTTTGTTTTAACAATTGCTCAAGATCTTGTTTTCTGCTACGTTGACATCGACTCTTGTGACAACTATAAGTTACAGTGAAGTGTTTCAAAGATTTCTTAAATAACTCCCATTTTGTTTGTTTGCACACAACGTGTTTATAATTGTCTTCACATTTATCAATAAAAAGGACTAACTTGTTCAAATAAATATTGTCTTCCAACAGACTATTATTAAATTTCAAGTAATTTGGGCCTTTTTCATGTTTACAGTACACAAAAGAAAGTTCAACTGCCATATGATCAGTACAACTTACAGATAATATTTCACATGATGAGGTGTTCTTTTGTATTTCACTGGACACTAGGAAGTAATCAAGACGACTCTGTGTTAGAGGATTCTTTCTCCTCCATGTGTATTGCTTACTGTTAGGGTGTAACTTACGCCAAACATCAAACAAATTACATGAACCAATAAGATTCTTTAAAGATATTCTTGCGCTGACGTCATCCAAGCCATCACTTCTTTCGCTACTGGAAAACTTGTCTACTTTAGGATTGTAGATACATTAAAATCGCCACAGATCACAATATTGTCATCGTCAAACATTGCAAGCTTTACATTGTTGTACATAATCTTAAAGAATTCACATTACATTTTGCATATGTGCGATTTTGTGCATAGATATTGAGAAGATAGAACGAAGAACCTTCTGGCCAATTTTGTCATAATAAAACGACCATTCTTATCTTTATGGATCTCACTTACTGTAGCTTGAATACTATTTGCGAGCATTATTGTAACTCCACAACTGTGAATCGTGCCGTGACTGTATAAAACCCGACCACCCCATTCTCTACTCATATTTTCTCATCTCCTGCTTTACTGCATGTTCTTGTAAACAAATTATTTGAAATCCCTTTTTCCGACACCAATTAAAGATAACATTTCGCTTTGTTTTTCTCGTAACCTCTTCCATAAAGTGTAACTATTTTACATGACATAATTTCCAAGTTAAAAAATTACAAAAGTAATACTATGTTTTCCAGATAATTAAATCGACATTGCCCTCACGTGACTGTCCCTTGAACTATCGAGCAAGCCTGACTTATTAGGAGAGTTACTGACCGTTGATGGTGTTCTTGCAAACTCTTTTCTCTTCTTCTGTAAGTTTTCAACTGGTGTTGGCGGAGATCTATTCTTCTTCTTCTTTGACCCAAGTCTGGAGAAGAAGCGAGCAGTTTCTTTTGACTTCTACTGTTTGGTGTTGTTAGAATGCTCTCTTCAGATGGCGATATCAGTTGATCTTTGTTGACTTCCTTCTCTCTTGATACTGCTGTTTTAGGGCTGGGATGTACTGTAGCTGTTGTTGTCAGTTGTAGAGTTGATTTTGTGATATCGTCAATGGCCATATCAATCACTTTCTCTGCCTCTTGTACTCGTCTAGAGTAATTGTCGACAAATTCATCAACTGCTCTTGTGCCAGTGATTGGAAGTTTTGGACATGTCGCAGCAATATGACCAAATTCTTTGCAGCTGTAACATCTCTTTCCTTTCGAACAGTCACTACTTCTATGGCCAATTTCCTTGCAGTTGTAAGATGTCGGTGGTGGATGGTTTGGGCAAGCCCTTGAATCGTGGTCTTCGCCTTGACAAAAACGACATTGATTGGGTTGGCCAGTGTAGAAAATTCTGATAGAGTCGGAAATCTTCATACCGTCTTCGTCTCTCTCTAATTGTACAAAATTTGGTATCGGTATCTTGATGGATGTCACATAGCAAAACCTATTGCCGTTGTAATACTTTGTCCCATCCAAAGGGTCAGTGACGGTACAACGGACAACAGGATCAGCTTGCTCACAGTACTTGCTGAGAAATGCGGCAGTGTCACATCGTGAATAGATATTCTAATTTTTGAATTTTGCTGAGTGCTACACATGTTCAACACAACATGCATTCCACCGATATCAATGCCGTATGTCAATAGCTTGTCTCTGCAATTCTCATTCTTTGCATAAATTGTCCACTTTTTTGTTCTTGGAATGTACTGTACGCCGATAATTCCATTTTTACCGACCACCTGTTTACATGCGTGGATAACGTCCATCTCTTTTAGACCCTGAAGTTTTTGGTTGAAAATGCTAAATTGTACCTTGCAATCGTCGCTTTTCAGGATACTGTCTGTATTTTGTGGCGATTCCGTGGTTACCATTGCTTGTTTCTGTGACTGCGCAACTTGTTGACTTGGACTTGTTTTCTGAGTTCGTGGTGTTTTTTGACTTTGATGCTGCTTGTCGTCTTCCTCTAGACTTCCTTCCCATGTTGGAAACCATAACCACTCTTGCTCACCCAAAAAGGCATAGAAGAGGATGAAACAGCGAGTAGAACCTCTTTGTTACAAACACAAACAACTGCAACAAAGTCTACTCAACCAAGAAGTGTTTTGGTGGCAAAAAAGACGAAACTTGCGCACGAGCAAAATGGACAATACACGAATTTCATTGTACAGAAACAAACAAGTCACATCTGAGAAAATTATTGCAATGTGAATTACAACGAAGGAATTTGATTTAATTTCATTTTTTTCTGTTATAGTTTAAGTGTGTAGCCACCAGGTTTTGAGAAACTGTCGTACATACATTCTGTGATGTAAACTTTTTTTTCCACTGGGAATAAATAAAGAAGGAACCTTAAAGGAAAAAAATGTATTCCCTTGTTCTTTAAAGTTTTCTTCGCAAAAAAAAACAGTTTTCCCATTTCTCTGTCACAAAGTTTACAGGGTAACACGTCCAGCATTTGTTAACTCCTGTATGCATGCTCACTATCATACATCGCACACATACAAACTTTAGCGAAGTGAAGAAAGAATTTCATCGCTTTAACTGGGCGAACGATAACCTCTGGGACAATTCTGTCCACCAGCAGAGTTACCAACCCAGGATAGAAAATACGGCTAGTTTTAAATCGGGTTTGAACCCACAACATACGGCATCAGTCGCCTAGCGGAGAGGCCACAGAGAGAACCGCTCAGCTAAATCTCCACTCCCAAAAAAGAGTACGTGGTTCAATAGCCGGCTAAGTTGTTACATTTTTCTGACTGACACCGCTCCACACGTTTTAGAGTTCGTGAAGCACTCACGCACGCATGCTCTCTATCTAAAGGCTTTCGATAAAAACTAGGGTTTCTATATTAAATATTGATGTTCTTTGTATTACAGAAATTGATGACCTTAAAGTTGTCTTTTGTTAGTCCCCATGGACACCGTCCGGGGGATTTATAGATTTGGTCATGGCCGTGCATCAGTGCGTCCGTCCGTGCGTCCGTCCGTTCACGCAGATATCTCAGAAATGCCTGAAGCGATTTCATTCAAACTTGGTACAAGGATTACTTCATATGTCATACAGATGCACGTTGATTGTTTTGTGATACGATCCAATATAGCTGCCAGGTGGCCATTGTATTACGATTTTTTCATGTACAGAGCGATAACTCAGGCATGTTTCAACTGATTTATTCAAAGTTGGTACAAGGACATTGACCAATGTCATAGATGTGCACGTCAATTTGTTTTGTTTTACGATCCAATATGGCCGCCAGGCGGCCATTTCATAACGATTTTTTCATGTACAGAGCCATAACTCAGGCATATCTCAACCGATTTTATTCAAACTTGGTACAAGGACATTGACCTAAGTCATACATATGCACGTCAATTTGTTTTGTGATACGATCCAATATGGCCGCCAGGCGGCCATTTTATTACGATTTTTTCATGTACAGAGCCATTACTCAGGCATGTTTCAACAGATTTTATTCAAAGTTAGAGAATGACATTGACCAATATCATAGCTTTGCACATCAATTTGTTTTGTGATACGATCCAATATGGTCGCCGTGTGGCCATTTTATTACGTTTTTTCATGTCCAGAACCATAACTCAGACATGTATCAGCGAATTTATTCAAATGTATTTTTATCACAGACCTAATGAAGAGGACTCTATCCTCTCTGAGGACCTGTAATCAAAGTACCCATTAAGAAGTGGGGACTGTGTCATCAACAATGACTTTTTCAATCAGTAATCTTTGTGTGTTTGATAATTGCAAAATATTGTTTGATAAATTTAAATAATCTTCATATCAGAGGTACTTTATTTATGCAGCCAGCTTGAGCTGGTTTCAATATCAAGGAAACATCCATCAGATCAGTGTCTTGTATGATGAATGTGTTGGAAGTTGATTAAAGGCCTATGAGCTGCAACTGCAAAATTTGTCCAATATCAAGGTACCTCCAATTTCCTCAGATATTCATTGCAATCTACAAACTGAACGATATAGTCATTAAATATGTCTCAACAATGTTTGATTGTGGCAGAATAGGCAAAAAATTGAACAGATTTAGTCATTTTAAATTTCCCACCAGTTTCAAAATCTTGCCATGTTATGTGAAAAACGGAGCATTTTTAGTCAAAGTGGAGTGAATCCCTTTTCAGTCCTTTCAGTGGGTTGCACCATGTTGTATTTGTAAAGATCAAATGTTTATATACTACACCATTAATGCTGTTTATCATGTAGTTGTATCGAGGCCACCATATTTGGGTGCAGCATCCGTTTATCATTTTTCTTACTGAAACCTCCCCGTTCAGTCACACTCAGTGGAATATACTTGAGTAAACATCTTTGAGTAAGGATATTTCTATGAACTAATTTTTATCTTAATATAAAATCATGAAAATAATGCCAAAAATACAGCTCATGTGCCTTTAAACTGTAGACCAATATCAGAAACCAAATATTACAAAAATGTCATATTTGGAGATAAAGAAAATGAAGACAAACATCAGTGTTTGTGTTGGATCACCAATAATGGTTGTTGTTTTTCACATGACAGCTCTTACTGTAGCACAACTGGATTATCAAGACATTCACCTGGATGGTGAGATGGATGGTGTTCATGATCTTACAATTGGAAGGGACATCAATTTTCATGTTGGATATGAGGTAATGGAGAAAAACAGTGCCTACATTATGTTACAATTATTCAATTCTTCAAACTATTTCTCAGTTTAGCTTGCCTCTTTTGATATTGCTTCACTGCCAGTTTTTCTGCTTTGAGATGAGAAAATACATTAGTCCTAGAAGCTTGATAATTATCTATTGTCTTGTACAAATACATTTCTTCTTTTAGGTGAGAAAAACATATTTGTACTAGAAATTAGATAATATTAATAAAATCTGGGCTTTTAAATCTTTGGCAAAGATAAACCCTTGTGTGCTACGTTGACTTGTACAGTGTTTTAATCAGACAATTTCCTCAACGTGTGGAAAACTGAGTGCAGACTTTCTGAGTTCATATACGTGGAAGAAATTGTCTCTCTTATCATGTATAAAAATAATTAACAAAATTAACAGACACTACATCACAAACACTCCCAGTGATGTTGGTAGGATCACAGCTGTCAAATGTCGTAACTTCCATCCATCAAATACAGGGCCACTCATCTGGACGGGATAAGAAGACACTGTCACTGCATAACCTACAGATATGGGCAGACGGTGAGGTACAGTCCTGGTACCCACCAGATCCCTATTCACCTGATATCAACCCAGACTACCCATCTTTGGTACTGGACATCAAGGAAAGACTCCATATTCACCCAGGAGGATCTCTGCAGGTAATCAAATCATGCTTTCGGCACCTATTTCACAACTCCAACCCTTTCATAACAGTGGTTTTGCTGAAACTCCTTTTTGTAAATGGTAAGTGTAGACCTGTTTTAAGGACTTCGGGGTGAACAGGTTAAATCAAACCAATTTATCTCTGTATGTACCACCCGATATATCTAACCAATTATTCAGTGCAAGGGTTAGGGCTAATGTGTCTACTTGTTAATTATACATGCACTACCTGTCATAAAGCCTGTACAGGACACTGATTTTTTGGTCAGCATCATCAACTATGTGATTCCAGACATTCTAAAAATCTTTGAATTGCTTGATAAAATGTTAGCAGACCTACAAAAACTATTGAACGACTACAATGTTTACCTGATGTTTGCTGTAGGTGCCAACAATGACTTACTCAGTTTGCTTGGCAATATTGTTATTATCATTAGAAATGATACATGTTGCAATTCATACAGACAAGACTCATTTCCCTTCTATCCAAAAATACTAACTCCAAAATTGTAATCTAGTTGGATAAAACGAATTGAAGGTAATTGAGTGTGTTCTATTCTGGAGGATCAAATGCTGTTTTGCAATTTCATGGTCACAAAATGTATTTTTGTTTTGTAGACACACTGGTTGGAAGTCACAGCAGATACCATCCTGATTGACCAGGCAGGGGTAGTTGATGTGAGTGGTCAGAGTAGAGACTACAGAAATGGCGGCATAAACAGTGAATATTGGGGTGAGGATCTACAGCTTCTGAAGTATTTCAGACATAGTTACAATCTGTAGTACCGTATGTGTTAAGAAAAGTATGTGTAGATTTCTGAGAAGAAGTCCAATACAGCAGAGGTTGTATAATTAGCTCAAGGAAGTTGTTCTGTGCCTCTCATTGCAACTTCTGTTGTCTTTGATTAAAATAACTCACCAAAAAGCTGCAAAGACCAGATTGTCCCAGAAAAGGTTGAAATATGACTTTATTGTTGCCATACAGAAGTATTGTCGAGTGTAAATTAAAGCTGCAAACAGCATTGGCGGGGCCCAAGCGGTTTCCATTATTTAAAGTATTCACTGATGATACTGTGTGCCAAATTTGAGCTTAAAATGGTCTTTTAGTTCTTATGAAAAAAGAATTTTAAACATCTCATGGTTGCTGTAGATTTTGCTTGTAATTGTGTAGTTTTTTGCAAAAAAAATAATATTGTTACAAAACCAAATTAAATTGTGTGTTGGTTGTACAGAAGAAGATTTTTTAAGATAATATGGGATTTTGCAAAATCCAATATGGCGGCAAAATCACATAACCGATCCAAATGCCTTTTGCAAACTTGAAAGTGCTTGTACTGAGGATGATACGAGTAAAATTCAAATTATCAATTTGTTTCTTGAGAAGAAGATTTTTAAATATTAAATTGGGATTTTTGCAAAATCCAATATGGCAGCAAAATCACGTGACCGATCCAAATGCCTTTCGCAAACTTGAAAGTGCTCACACTAAGGATGATACGATAAAATTTTATTTCATATAGTTTCTTGAGAAGAAGATTTTTAAATATTAAATTGGGATTTTTGCAAAATCCAATATGGCAGCGAAACCACTTGACCAATCCAAATGCTTTTGTAAATTTAAGAGAGGTCACACTAAAGATAATACTTGTAAAATTTTACTTCAAACAGTGAGTTGGTTAAGAAGATGTTTAAAGATTAAAACCATGGTATTTTTCAAAAATCCAATATGGCGACCAACCCTTACGAAAATTAAAGCCTTGCAGCGAACAGTTCTGGTAAAGTCTTCATAATTGCCTGGTAAGTTTACCACAACAAGTTGTGGTAAACTTACGCATAGCTTGAGATTTTCGCATGTTGATGGATTTTGCGGCGCGCATATTGTGGTATGCTTACCACGACACTCATGCATGTCCTGGTATGTTTGCCACAAAAGTTTAGGCTTTGCATAAAAATACTTTTTGCGGTATACTTGCCACAAACAGGATTTACGGTATACATACCGCTATTGAAGCTGACCCTATGGGTAGCCCCACCCCCAGTAGCATACCCCTACCCTTCACACTTTGCCACGACCACTCACACTCTAGCTATTCATTCTTGTGCTCATGTAAGTTTTCAGAATGTAGCCACAGGTACAAACACTCACACACATTCACAAACAAAAGAAAATCTTACCAGGTTTTTCATTGAATTCCTACCTTACATTTATTGCAGATGGAAATGCTAACAAATGACACAAAACAAAAGAAATCAGAAGTTCATCAACAGTTCTTTCACAGGATATCTCCCTTAGTCCATGGCATCTTCATAACAAAGTGTTGGCATATCCAACCATATATTGGGAACAGTTACTTTTGATCCAGTTGATTGTTCAGTGTCTTGGTTTACTTTCCGTAGACTACAGAAAGGGCTAAAACAAAAAAAAGAAAAACAAGAAAAGAAACATTAATGCAATCACATATACTAGCACAGTACAGTAGACAAAATGCCAAGAGAGCAATCTGCTAGTTAGTATGTAATTGCAACTGCCTTGACATACCTTTCACAATTAGTCTTGCACATATCATGAAATGGAGTCCTGGTCACTAAGATATTTCAAATGGTACTTACACGTATATAATGTGCCTTGGCAATTTTGGTTACTCTTTGGGGCCAATGTGGGTTTATGAGATTGGTGATGTAGAGTTGTCATCAGCATTGCTTTTTCTCAGCATCCGTTGCCACAAAGACATGTCGTCACTTCCAGCTACAAATAAGAAAATGCAACGCAATAAAAAGGAATGTAAAGGAAAACGTCCCAGTGATTATGTTTGGTGATTTTGACAGGTACATCATGTACATGTGACATGAAAACTAGTTTACTACTATATCTGTGAATCTAAATTACTTTTAGATGGGGGAGGACAACGCTACCAGTGACCCACAGCTACAGAAAGATAGGACTGAAAATATTGTATGCATGTTTTGTGTTGTAAGATTTCATGTAGAACTTCAATGAAATATTGTAAATCAATCATTGATTCGGATTTTGCCTTGCAAAGTATAATGCCAGCAAAATATTTACGGGTAACGTTGAACAAATGTCAAAATACATTAATGAAGACTTCAAAAGAAACTTAAGTGTCAAAGACAGAGACGTCCAGCATCGTCCAGCATGATCTTATAATAGATGACGTATACTAAATTTCATGACATCAAACACATGTACAAACAATACTAGGTCAGAGTTTAAGAACTTAATTCTTACCCAACAATTCCTAAATGTATTGTTTTTTCATTGTTTTATATCGTACATCGAGGGAAATTTGTATACATATAAGCAAAAGTTTCACCCTGGGTACAGTCCCCGAGAGACTGTGCCCTCGCCAAAGCAAGAGAGTGTCTCGAAGTATATTCCCCAGACATAGACACTACCAATACATGTTATCGGCATGAACAATGAAGGCCACTGCTTTGTAATTGTGTACACTGTTCACTAAACGTTCAACCTCGGAGTTGTTCAGACAATTGGACAGTGTTACTCGAGAATTGCACAGAACAAAAACAGATAAAATTCGTCGTTACGTTGCAGAGAAGGAAGATCGAAAATTTACTTACCGAAATTCAAACGATCGCCTCGATCTTCAGGGTGCAGGTGTTACTAGTACATTATAAGTGGTGACCATTGTTCAAAGCCGATCTCCACACGCTGATCGTGACGACGGTGACATGAAAATTAACGCGTCTTGAACATTGCCTATAGGTTGTACATTCATAGCTAGCGTATATGAAGCTGTCACGGCGATGTCCGACGGCAAATTTCAGTGAAATTTTGTCAAAAATCGAGTGAAAAAACAGCGACAATGCACTCAGCAATTCAAAAGGGTCGTAACTGCCGTTCTGATATCAGATTTGCCGCTGAGATTTGACCTGTGACACGCCAATCTGACCAATCACAACGAAGTCTTAACATTATCTATAATGTCGTCAGACGTGATACTATTACTTCCGGTACAAAGTCCTCGCAATCGCGATCGCTGTATGCATACGTAACATAGCATGATGTAGTGGAAGTTTTTTTTTAAAGTAATTCATTGAAAAGTTGCAGCTTTCGACGGACTATCCAAGCAAAAGTGTATTGAGAGCACCAGTGGCTATGACCCGACATATCCCCACACTATGTACTACTAGCAGTTAGCACAGCAGTGGCGCCGCGGGGCTAACTGTGCAAACTGTTCATAGGCACTAGAACTATTTTATAGTGTGCCTTCCCAGAGATACGGGACTTCAATTTCGATGAAAACTGTGTTCTATACGACAGGCGTAAGATACTTAAAATCCAACATACCAGTTCAACAATTTCTTAGATTTTTGTTCGGGCGCGTTTCTGTGGAGACACGTACCATGGATGTAAAAATAAGATTGTACATCCATGCACGTACGTACGTGTCCGTGTGCAGGGACGTCCATCGGCAGGTTGAGATGTCAATCATTTGTAAAGTGGGTGGCAATACGACTAATAATTCCCTTGTCTTTAAAGTCGGCGATTGAGTAACTATACTGATCATATGATGGCTTCGGTAAATAATTGTCGAAAGACACAAATAGAATGAGTGTTTTCTCCGGCCGCGGAGACTGACATGCCTGTCGGCTCATTAATACCCAAACTGTGGCAAAGTTCTTTTCCTTCATGGATTACGGCCGATTTTCGAGAGATTTTCGTTGCTGCCATGATTCGTGCAGATCATTGGCTCAAAATGTTTTCCGATGGACAGGGAAAAATGGTTCATTTTTGTATGGGATTTTTTTGTGGCTGCCTACAGTGTAGGCCTAAGTATGAAACAACATTGTTATCAACAGAATACCCGTCTTATATCAACTTCGTCACTTTTCTCGCCTCGATCACACAATATTATTAGCTGCTAAATATCTCAAATTAAGCTATTTTGGCAATCCAGCGATCCCGCATCTTTATGTGCTATTGTTGATGTAATCTGCATTCGTAAAATATTGTCACTGTGTAAAGAAGTATCATTTGGAGAGTCAGGTTGGCCTATTTTGTATGTGAATTTCCTAATTTCTTGGAAACTGACTAAGATTTGTCTTACGAATGTTTTTACACGTTTTAACATCCCCCGTTTTGAAAAATCAATAAATATACTATTTTGTTATTAAATTAGAGTGCAAACATATATTCTTTATTCATGCATATGATATACATCTGCAGAAGCCAGCTAGGCACACATGTTCATAGATGTCATTTGGCTGCACAAGTTACATGTAATTTTGCCCTATAACCGTGCAGCCTTGAATTCTTAGGCCATTCTGTACAGTGCTGTGACCATTGTATTTACGTAAGGCTTTCATGGCAAACATACCACAAAGCAATCTGCAACTTTGTTTACTTTAGTTTTGTGGTAGACATACCAAGAGAAAGATTGCTAATCACCACAAGTGCACCACTAGTGGTGACTATCGGGGCAGGATGAATAGAGTGTTGTGGCAAACAAACTTGTGCGTGGTATGTTTACCCAGAGCTTGCAGTATGTTTACCGCAAAAAAATCTGTTTCGTACGGGCAAGGTCACATGACCGCACGCGATTTTAGTTGCAAATTCAATACAAAAAAGTTCAAATCAACTAGAACCCCAGATCATCTAGAGAAGCCATATTTAGGTTTTCGGAAAATCCAATATGACCGCCACATCACATGACAAATCGAAATTTGTATACCCTGGTGCATGAGTACTGATAGATACCTATTAGCCCTGCAAGTCTGTGAACTTTATGATTAGCGGTGTTTGAGTTCTAGGTCGACAAAAAAGTTACGAAGAAGAACTAGTAGAAGATTAAGCTGCAAGCAGCGTTGGCGGGGCCCAAGCAGTTGCCATAGTTTCAGGTGCTTGCAATGATGATACTATGTGCAAAATTAGAGTTAAAAATGGGCTTGTGGTATTTGTAAAGAAGAATTCTGACATCATTCCATGGTAACCGTTACTTTATGTTTTGCAAGTAATTGTAGGTTTTCCCAAATCCATTATGGCTGCCAAAACACATAACTAATCCATATGCCTTTAGCAAACTTGAAAGTACTTGTACAGAGGATGATACGAGTAAAATTTTATTCCAATAAGTTTCTTGAGTAGAGTTTTTTTTTAAGGATTAAATTAGGATTTTCACAAATTCCAATATGGCGACCAAACCATGTAGCCGATCCAAATGTCTTTTGTAAACTTAAAAGTGCTCATACGAAGGATAACATGAGAAAAATTTCATTTCAATCAGTGTTGGTTCTGTAGAAGAAGATTTTTAGATATTCAGATTTTGCAAAATCAAATATGGTGGCCAAACCATTATGACCGATCCAAAATACCTCTTGCAAACTTGAAAGTGCTTACACTGAGGATGACACAAGTATAGCTTCAGTTCTATCGGTTCATTGGTCCTGGAGGAGAAGATTGTTAAAGTTTAAATTTGGATTTTTGCAAAATCCAATATGGCGGCCAAACCACATGACCGATCCAGGTGCTTTTTGCAAACTTAAAAGAGCTCACACAACGGATTACACGACTTAAATTTCAGTTCTATTGGTGTTGTGGTTCTGGAGAAGAAGATTTTTAAGGATAAAATTGGTATTTTTTTGAAAATCCAATATGGCGACCAAGGTCACGTGACCATACTCGAATTTATTTGCAAATTCTTAAGACCTTGTGTCATGCTTACTATATAAAAAATTTCAAATTGACTTTAGGTCATCGGGAGAAGCCATTTGTATGTTTTAGAAAATCCAATATGGCCACCAGGTCACGTGGCTGATCAAAATTTCAAGGGTAAGGAGCACAAGTACTTATTAGTACCTATTAGCTCTGCAAGTATTAGAAGTTTGTGTGTATGTTTTAAGAGATCTAGGTCAACAAAGAAATGGCTTTGGCCCCTAAAGGAGTCTCAGGAAGAAGAATGTTGAACTTTAGTAAAACCAATAGAGGCCTAAGTAGCAAGGCTTTGTCCCTTTACTAAACCAGGAGCGTAAACCATGAGTAGGTCATATCAAAATCTACTAAAGTCCTTTGACGTTTGCTCCCTGGAAACATTAAACAATAAATTCCAACAAATGGCTCTGAATAACTATATGGTTTTAAGGTTGAATGCGACTCAGAGACAAGATTCAAACTCTGAATTTTTTTGCATTCTTTTGGTCTAGCACTTGCTGGGGTCATTTTGAAGCTCTTTGAGTAAGTAAAATTTTCAACAGGAGATTAGTTTTGTGAATATTAAAATATTTTTTTCCCTAAGAGTTAACACTGTAAATGGTGGCCATTTTGAATTTGAGTATTGGTAAATGTAAAGTACATGTAATTTGTTTCTTACCTAAATTTACAAAGTGTACCCTGATTTTTATTCTGGATTCATTTTGAGAATGGTTGCAAATTTTGCTGGGGAAAGGTTGAGGAAAAGTTTAGGGCTTTTAATTGCAAATTGCTAATTGTGATATCATGTCAAGGTCAATTTCTGTGCCTTTTTGATCACAGGTGCATCTGGAGCAGGTCATGGAGGAACTGGGGGCCAAGGATATAACACTAGCACAGTTGGACCAGCATTTGGATACTTACATCATCCCAAAAACTTGGCACCGGCGGTGGCAGCTCTGACAAATATATTGATTATGGTGGCCCTGGTGGCGGTGTTATCAGCCTCATTGCAGACAATATTGAAATTCGTGGTAATGTCATGGCCAATGGTAACCCTGCGGCAAATGGTCGAAGTGGTGGCGGCAGTGGTGGTGGCGTCTACATGCAAAGTCGTGAGTTTCATGGTGATGGTACAATATCAGTGAATGGTGGCTCTGTACCGAACAGCGGCAGCTATCGTGGTGGCGGTGGTGGTGGAGGTCGCATCACCATCGATTTTGATGACAACTATTTCTATGGTAACCTTCAAGCATTTGGAGGAGAAAGCTCACATGAACCAGGAGGAGCTGGTACTGTGATACTGCACAGCATTCCGACAGGAAACATCTCAATCCTTGTTGACAACAACAATGTAGGCTCCCCATTGGAGGAACAGCTTGACTACTTACTTCTCGTTGGCAGACACAGAGCAAGTGACAGTTGCAGAACCTGGATAGTTGACCAACCAGGAGAAGAGTTCTATTTCATCGATATGCAAATTACAAGACAGGCACACCTGGCAATTGTGAGACCATCGCCAGACGATGACCAGGACCAAATAGTTTACACAGAGAAGTCATCAGGTGATGGTTCAGGAATGGTTCATGTTGGACCAAGGCAGGTAAGAATTTAATTCTGAACTGTTTGTCTGAAAGTGATGCTTGACATGCACCAAATCTGAACATTAATACTGATGGATCAAGGATTTACATGTTAGACAAATGCACAGATTGGTCTAACAATAACGTATAAAGCAACAGACCAATAACAGTCAAGCTTACAAGCTTGCTACATGGCATGAGGCAGCCTTACTGCTGGTATGAAAGTATAGTGAGAATCTCCTGGATATTTCATGGATTGTCTTAATCATTTAAATATGAACAAATAAACTTTCTCACATCTTTAAAAAATTGTAGAGCGGATAAATGAGAAAATATTTCAAATTGTGATGCAAGCATGAAAATTGTCACTTATGCACAATGTCAGCTAGGTCACTTTTTAAGAAAAAAAATGATAGCCACACAAAATTCAGTATGGCTGCCATTTTTCAAGACGGTCACCAAATTGATTACCTGGAAAATGAAATCATTGATTATTTGGGAGATTATCATCTGAATTTACAATTTGGATGGCTATACCCATGTTTTTGACTATGTTGAGGCTATCTCTGATGTTTATTTATGATATTGTTCACCGGTGAGTCAGAAGATTGTTCAGCCAGTGAATTACAGCACATAAAGTACATTTAAAATGTTAATAAACTAAAACAAATTGTAATAAAAGACCTTAATTGCCCAGCCCCTTTTTGATATTTTTGATATCTTTATGACATGCCACAATTCTGTATGTCTGTGAGTGTATTTAGCTTACATCAAGAGATGGGGAACAAATGTGAAGTGCTAACTAACAAGCCATCTTTGGATGAATGTATGATTGTTTGATTGTTTCTCGTGATAAAACGCAATCTCAAGATACGAATTAATATGTAGATATCTCGTGAGAGATTTTTTCTGTTGGGGCATTTTGGTGTGGGAATATATTTCAAGCCTTTGCTTAGTGCTTTGATTCAATATTTGTTAACATTTGATTTGAAAGGTTTTGAAGAATCCGAGGTTCTTTCTCAGTTCTTGGTTTAGTTTAACTTCTGTTTTTTAAGGGCTGATTTTTTACATTTCTGGTTTTTTGGGTTTTTTTGCTTTGAGAAGCCTGTTTTGGTTTTTGAATTTTCTGTATGTTTTATGTCTTGGTTTGTGAGGTGCTGGGCACATAGTTTAGTGCAACAAGTAGCTCTCTTTTTAGCTCCATAGCCATATGTATATATGGCAATGGAAGCTATTCTTATAGGCTAGGAAAATGTCTGGATGTATGTATGTCTGTATGTATGTCTGTATGTCTGTCCGTCAACATCAAAAACTCCAAAACCGCTGTACATTTCATCTTGATATTTGGTGTGTACATGGATGATGGGCTGTAGATGAGATTTTGTTCAAATGAAGTTGTCATTGCCAAAAATATGCAAATTAAGTGAAAAATGTAAAAACAGTCAAAATTGAAAAAACTCAATAACCACTGAGCAGATTACATGAAAAATTAGCATGTAAGTACTTTGGGCTGACATGAAATGATTGTGCACATCTTGGGTCAGTATCTTGGACTTGCTATTTTTCATGAATTTTTTTTGTAATTTTCTCCCATTTTTGGTCAAAAAATCTCCTGCTCTGAAACCACAAGTCCGATTGATTTGAAACTTGGTATGGAAGTGCATAGGAGTGACCTTTCCCAAATTTGGGCAAATCGTGGTGAAATTTGCATATTTTTAGTTTACACGTCCATAGACTCCCATGTATAAGGCAGATCTCCATAGACTCCCATGTATAAGGCCACGAAAATAAAAATTTAGTTTCTCATCGTATTCATATTGCAAAAAGGATGCAGTGACACAATTTTTAGTCCCCACGGATGAAGTCCAGTGAGCTTATAGATTGGGTCATGTCCGTCTGTTCGTCCATCCGTGAGTCCATCCGTTCACGCATATATCTCGGATATTTTGACAAAATGTCATGTGACCTTGATGACCTTTGATCTCAAATATACATATTTGTCCATAACTCAGTAACCACAAGTGCTACCACCCTTCATATATGGTATGATGGGACAGCTTATGACGCCACATATTGTACCTCATTAATTATGCACATATCTAATTTTGAGCGAGCCAATAGAGCTAGAGGTCTGATTTTTGGTATATAGGGATAACTTAGCAAAACAATTTTTTTGACAAAATATCATGTGACCTCGGTGACCTTTGACCTCAAATATACATATTTGTCCATAACTCAGTAACCACAAGTGCTACAGCCTTCATGTATGGTATGATAGGACACCTTATGACGCCACATATTGTACCTCATTAATTATGTGCATATCTAATTTTGAGCGAGCCAATAGAGCTAGAGGTCTGATTTTTGGTATATAGGGATAACTTAGCAAAACAATTTTTTTGACAAAATGTCACGTGACCTCGGTGACCTTTGACCTCAAATATACATATTTGTCCATAACTCAGTAACCACAAGTGCTACAGCCTTCATGTATGGTATGATGGGACACCTTATGACGCGACATATTGTACCTCATTAATTATGCGCATATCTAATTTTGAGCGAGCCAATAGAGCTAGAGGTCTGATTTTTGGTATATAGGGATAACTTAGCAAAACAATTTTTTTGACAAAATGTCACGTGACCTCGGTGACCTTTGACCTCAAATATACATATTTGTCCATAACTCAGTAACTACAAGTGGTACACCCTTCATATTTGGTATGATGGGAGACCTTATTACGCCACATACTGTACCTCATTAATTATGCGCATATCTCATTCTGAGCAAGCCAATAGAGCTGGATGTCTGATTTTGGTATATAGGAATAACTATAGGAGAGAATTTTTTTGACCAAATGTCATGTGACCTCGATGACCTTTTACCTAAAATATATGTTTATGTCAATAAATAAGTAACCACAAGTGCTATGTCCTTTGTATTTAGTAGGATGGGAGACCTTATGACAACACACGCTTTACCTTATTAATTATGTACACATCTAATTCTGAGCAAGCGAATAGAGCTAGAGGTCTGATTTTTGGCATATAGGGATTGATTAGCAATATATTTTTTTTTTCAAAATGTCATGTGACCTCGATGACCTTTGACCTTTATTATACATATATATGCATATTTCAGTAACCACAAGTTCTATACCCTCCAATTTTGATAGGATATTAGACCTTAAGATGTCACATCTTGTACCTCATTTATAATGCGCATATGTATTTCTTGGCTGGCCAATACTGCTAGAGGTCTGATCTTTTTTCCCGATTTAGAACCATAACTTAGACATGCCTCATGTGTTTCAAATTGGGAACAACGACATAGATCTATGTGCCCATAGATCTCAACATATACACTCCAGTGATACCTCTTAATGACCACATTTTCCTGCCCCATCAAGACTAATACTCCTATTACAAGTGGGGACTATGTCATGTAAATGACTTGTTGAGTTAATGGTTGTATCACAGTATTCGATATATCTAATTCTATATTTTTCCATTTTATATTCTGAATAATTACATTAAACATATTTCACTGTCTCCAGTACATTTCATTAAGTATTTTCACTTCATGCACTTTATCCCTTCACACATGTTCAAATATCTGACCAGAGAACAAACACTAAATAGTCCAGGATGGGAGCTACAGTGTCATTGACGCTATTTTTTGAAAATGTGGTTACCTTTGAAAAGGCGGTTTGGTTTCATTTTTTGAGAAAAGAGAAGATTGTTTTTTCTTGCCTTTGGAAGCTAGCTTACATTGCCTTTTTGCAGATTCTATTCTATAAATTTTGTTAAAAGCTCCTTTTCTTTCATGTTTTGCCTGGTTTTGCTGTTTGGTCAATACTTTTGTTGTACATCATTGACAAAGATAAGAGATATAACATAACAACTAAACTTTTCTACGCAACATCTGTAAAAGCTTCATACATGTGGAATGTCTTTGAGGATATCTCTGACACTTTTAGAACACTCACCCAACAACGGCATTTGGTCAATGATGAGGGTGTAGTTTTAGAAAAGTTTGTTGAATAATAGATTGAGCACAGCTATACATATGAATGATGCACGATTGGACCTATTTGCAAGAAGCAACGATCATACAATTCAATTCCTCCAAGTCAGTCGACAGTCATACTACATGCCAAACGTGATGCATATTAGTCAGGTCATATATGGCGACAGGAAGTGTATGATTTTGCCCAACAGATAAAACGCCCAGATACTGAGGAGGGGAATATCAAGTTGACATTTTGCGTCTCTGTCCGACATTTCTATCTCCATAAAGGAGAAGTTCACCAACTTGAAGGATGATTTTTTACATATGTGCTAGCTTTGTGGTCATTTACCCTTGGAAAGCTATTTTCGCCATTTATAACTCGCGTGATTTTTTACAAAAACGATAAAATTATTACAGGAAGTTGCCCATGTAATTTGAATCATGGGAAAAAAGCTCCAAGCTTCGAGCTTGCATCATGTGATATGAACGGGACCATTTTTGGATGAGTATGGCCCCCACATTGTCCTTTCACAGTAACACAGTAGTAAACAGCAACACAAAATCTGACAGTCGACAGTTTATTAACAATGATTCATCGTTTATGCAAGAATACTCAGTATAAACAAAAGTTATGTAAATATGCACAACCTAGTTTGAGCGTGGGTGAGTGGACAATGCCATACCTATTGGAAGATGGTCCCATCCATATCACATGATGCAAGCTCCAAGCTTGGGACTTTTTCCCATTATTCAAATTACATGGGCAACTTCCTGTACTATTTCTATCGGTTTTTGTAAAAAATAGCGCAATTATAAATGGCGAAAATAGCTTTTCCAGGGTAAGTAACCAAAAACTAGCACATATGTAAAAATCATCCTCAGTGAATTCTTAACTTCCCCTTTTAAGTTGTCATATGCTTAAAGTTGTCAATACTGTGTTCTGAAGAGCTGACAAGTGTCTGTAATAGAGAATGTTCTTGTAGGTGTAGGTGTTATCATAGGATTCTGATTTGCACAGTACTTGAAGTTGTTCTTGCCCAAACTAATATCATGTTAATGTTCACAACATAAAGTTTTAGTGTTTGGCTGAAAAGTAATGGCTTTTTGAAAGTAGGCTATAGTTCCATGAATGCCAGTTAAATAGTTAAATTTTGCATGCTTTCCCTTACGAAAATGTCTTTTAGGATGTCTAAAAGAAAAGGTCTTTTAGGATCTAAAGTAATCTTAAAGGAATATTCTTATATGGAAAGAATATGAAAAGTATTCCTGAAAGAACTTTTTTGAACCTTACGGTATTCTTAAAAGAATACTATTTCAAAGGCAACAATATTCTTAAAAGAATACTTAAGGCTTTAAAAGTGATCTTATAAGACAATAACTAGTATCCTGAAAGAATACTTTTTAATTTTTCAATTTTTCTTAAAGGAATACTATTTATCCTGAGAATTTCTTAAAAGAACACCGAATACATTAATATTCTTTTTATGTAACATTCAAGGACACAAAAGTCATATTTATACATTCAACTATTATTGCTTTTTTCTTAAGTCATAAAAAATGATAAGTTATTGAGATATATAAAATATTATGCAAACTGTGTGTAACAATTCAAATTGACTCTTATACCTGAAACTGCACGAGCATTCTACACATTGAAATGAACATCTACCTTTGAGGCTATTTTTGACTTGCTACCTCATGCTATAATTTGGGAAAACTGATATCTTGACTTTTGTGCATTTTATGCCTTCTTATATGCCACTGGTGAGAATCAGCCAGACTCGCTGTTCACTGTGAACAGTGAACAGCGAGTCTGATGATTCTCACCTATGAATGGTGAGTCTACGTGATTCTCACGAGTAAATGGTGAGTATCATGAGGGAAAATGCCAAGAGGGTTTGACCGGTTAAGAAGGGCTTGACTACGCAGTTTCTGCGTAGTGAAGCGTCATTACGTATTCATGGTGACCCCTGGCCAGCTGTCAATATCTTTTGGGGCTTTTGTCTTTTGGCCTGCTTTGCATATGCGTCGTTGGACACGACCTGCCAATCACCAAGGTAGTCAATTAAACTATTAATTGACTGTTTACCGACCCAATTAACACTATCCAGCAGTATCAGTCATATTTTAATCGCGTGGCCCGGGTGGGCACAACGTAGGAACGCGTGTATTTCTATGTGTACGTTTCACTTGTGGTGTTGTTTGTACCATCGTGCGTTTGAAGTCCTTGTTTCACCTACCTTCAAGGTGACAGGCTTACTATTAATGTTTAGTATCATTGCACCGAGTTCTGCCCATGGTGAAAACCACCTGTTTTGCCTACTAATTACTGCCCGTCGCTGCCCGTCCTGAATGTAGCCTATCTATAGCTACAGTAATCACATAAATCATTTATCAGTTTTGATATATAAATTGTAAGTTTGATCAAAATCGAGACCACATTCAAGGGCTATGCAGACTGTCCATGTACGCACACACAGTGACAAGAAGGCGGCAAACACCTACTCACCAAGCACATCGAATCGGCGAAAAGAAGCATAAAAAGCTAGGCTCATCGCCAAAACAAACGCGCCAAGCGCTAACAAAAACTCATACCAAGCGGCCCTTTTCAGGGCCACCAAACACTCCAAAAGAGAACTACCAAAAATACGATAAATGACATAGAACACACAAACCTTAAAAGAAATAACAAAAATCGTACACATAACAAACAACTGAAACACAACATTAAATACAAAATAAACAATCACAGTAACGTAACAGAAAACATGGCCGTTGAAATAAATCAGCTATTTCCAAAGAAAAGCCGACAACAACATGAAATTCAACAACAACCTATCATCGCTCAAACTATGAAACTCCGAAAAATAGTACTAGGCAAAAGCCTTAAAATTAATTCGGACACCAACAAAACCAAACACAATAAAACCACCTCAGGATTGCAACAAATAAAGTCGTAAAATGTGACTACACTACATCGTGAGCCGCAAACAATCGCCACACCAATTCAAAGAAAAGTCAAATTGGACTCCACGAACAACAAAAAAACCAAAAAAACTTGAAAGCTATCTGAAGCTGCTAAACTCACACTTCTATAGATACCCTTTCAAACAAGGAAACAAAACATGTCGCGTGCCATAAGAATCGCGATAAACCAGCTTGCAAACAATGGACAAATTTTGGGAAAATAACCCTTCGACAATGGTCGGTTTTTTGTTATTGTCAACACAAACGATTACGTACTCGAATGCGAAAGGCAATTACGTAACACTCAGTATTATACACAACGAGCCAGAACAAACAGTAAACAAAGTAAACGAACTATTTATTAAAATGTACGAGAACAAGCACATCAACCAGGATACTTGTAAGTATCTTGATCCAATAAACATAAAATCCGTACCCCGCAGTGGTACTTATTGCCTAAAAATTCACAAACCTCCGCAAAAATCTAAAAGACACACCAGTCAAAACAAAATTTACCGAAGTAAAGAAATATAGAACAAACAAACCAAGCCACCAAACGGACTCACAACGTGACCAAAATTAATATACTTGCCTCGCTAATCGGAAAGCAAGACCACTAAAATGCATTATAAAATAAATTTTCACAAACACAAACTAAGGAAAGAATCTACACTGCGACTGATGAGAAACCACACTCGGGTTTCGAAACGCAAGCGTCAAAGGGCGACTCTATCAACTTTTGTAACAACATAGGTCCGGCTGCGTCTCGCCATAAGCTTTCCCCACACAAACAAAACATTACCGTACACACTAATCCAAACTTCTCTACAAATATCCAAAGCGAAACAAACATTTCATTAACACAAACAATCGGATAAGAATGTAGGAACACATTTTCGAAACGAATCAAACACAAACTCGACACAAAAACATTTAGGATAGTTAGGTGGGGAACCTGTTTCACATTTTTTACATCTCGCTATACTGTCTATGATTCTAAAAATAAAGTCATCTGCCACTTATTCTGTATACGCGGTTTGGCAAAACTCAGGGTTCTCAAAATTTTTTGAAGTAGGCGGAAATTTCAGAAAAGTAGGCGGTTGGCTTAGAGTAGGGGTTTTCACAGCCCAGAAAACGATCCGCTAGACTTGAATCCTGACTAGACTGGCTGTAAAAAGTTTTTACTGATTTAAATAAATTTGATTGAAGATGCAGTAAAATCAAACAGTTTATTCAATTCAATTAATTATAGGAACACAATTTTCAGTTATTTTATAATTCACTGTACTAATTTCACAATAAAACGAATCCACGAGCTGATTGTGGATTTTTGGTGATGTTGAATATAATTGAAAAAGAGAGCTAAATTTCAGTGTTCAGTTTGATAAAACCTCAAACTAACGACACCGAACGCCAGCCTGTACTACACTGTGTGAGTACAAAGCACCGGCAGTCAATTGTAACACAGTACACACAACGCGATATCGGTCGACCTGAAATTTGACACTGTGATCGACGTAGCGTTTCAAAAGTACGAAAAGTGAGACCAAGTAATTTTTTGTTTATTGAGATTTGATCTAAACCTCCCAAAACCAACATACAAAGTCCTACTCTTACGCAGAAAATCAAAGTTTTCAAGCGTCGACTTTCTCTTCCGTGATGCACACAACCACGGCCCCTCCACAAAACGCGATGTCGATAGACTTGCATATTGGCATTGTGATTGACCACGGATGGATTGACATGGCGTTTCAAAGTATGAAAGATGAGACTCACTAACTTTTGGTCGCTTTAGTTTTGATCAAAAACCTACCAAACCCATCAGACAAGGCCCTACTCTTACGCACAAAACCGAAGTGTCGAACTTCCTCTTCCGCGTTTGAGCGAAACAAAAGTCGGCTTCATTCGGAAATGGTCGGCTATTCGCGGGCATAACGTAATTGTATGTTAGTCCAATTTTCGGCTATACCCGATGTGAACGTCAGAATAATTCGGCCTGTGATCGGGCAAGCAAGGTTGACCTCGAGAGCGATTCCCAGTATGAGTACAACACGTTCGCTGATCGCGGTACTACAGCGATATGCGATAGCAACAAGTTCACCGCGTAAATTCAATGCTGGACTACATGAGATAGCCACATCGGCACTTCTGAAATATTATCTCTGGCTTGCAAGACCACCAAACAAATCAAAATATTGTTACCAAAACCAGAATTTCCGGGCCAGAGAGCGAAAAAGTGCTGAAAAGTAGCCGGCCAAAATACGAAAGTAGCCGGTTAATTTGGCCGGCATCCAGCTGAACACGCTGAAAACTCATCTCTTCAATCGAAAGTCGGGCGATTTCATGGTTCTTTGGGGCACTTAAGTGTACGTCGAGCTTAAGGAATGTAGTTACATTCGCGATGTTTTATTCGAAATTTATTTATTTCTTCAAGGGCAAATGCACATAATTTATGCTGTTGGAAATACTGGCCACTCATAAACAAGACAATAAACTCAATATATGTGCATCTTTACTTATATTGTCAAAGTACCAGCGACACCCAAAAAAACCAAATGGTTCAGTCCAGGTATTTGCAACTCTGCCATCCGACTGGTCAACAGGAAATCAACCATAGGTATCTTTTGGCACGCGTATACGACAGTCACCTAGGCGACGGTAATCTGCACCACTTGTCACCATCGGGAAGGTACTCCTCCCCATATACCACTGGCGATCCCACCCTCAAGGCATGCGTCATTCGACCAGCATTGTTATTGTAATTTCCTGCATAAAATTAACAGCGAGGTCAACCGGTCAAAATCTCTTGGGATTTCCTGGCATGTGATACATTCTAGCCGTGAAAATTACCATTCTGCAGCAAGCTTGCTGAGAATTTACAGTTTCACCTGTGGGAATCTGTTATCATACTTTATTCTCACCAAGGAGTGCATTTCTCACAGCTCGCCAGTGAGCATTGAAAAATTCTCACCAACAGCGATGAGAATAATAATAGGTTCTCACCAATTGTGAGAGAGCGTCACTTTCTCGCTCCAGTCGGGCAGTTTTTTCCTATAGTGAAAAGTAAGGGAAGAAAAGAGAGATGAGTTATACAAATAAAGACAACAGCTTGTACATTAATTTAATCTTTATTAGGCAAACAAATGTACAGATCAAGATATATGACTGCACAGTTTTCTTTGTCTTGATTTTTATGACGCTTTCCCACATCATAACAGTTGATATTTCCTTTGTGACAGCAGTCTAAATATAGCGTGTAATATTTTATTTTTAAGGTTTTCCTGGCAATACAAAATGGCCCTGAATTTTTAGCTTTGCCCGTAAAATTTTGACTTGGGGCAAAATGTGACCAACTGAAAATGTTAACTTTGGGCCGTGACATAGGCATGCATGGCTTGGATCGGGAAAGAAAATGTATAACACTTTTGGAAACAGCTAAGCGATCATTACGCAGTGCGCTTTCAGTACGTTGAAAAAAGGGTACAACTTGAAATGTGAAAAGACGAAGATATACAAACAGTGTGGACAAAGTGAGAGTCTATGCCAGAATTTCTGCTGGTACTTGTATGTGGTCTCTACCCGAACATACCAGACGTACTTTACGTCGGACAGAAAGGACATAAGGCCTTCCTGTCTATGCAATGTACGGCTGGTACATAAATACAAACGGTACTTTTCAGGACCAACAACTTTTCCAAAAAGAGAACTACTGAATCAAATGTGTTTGCATATATTCATCATACACAGTATGTGAGTGTTTGTATCTGTTTGTACCCGTCAAAAAGCAGTTTCAGTGTTCAGAAATATTCCGGGAGATAAAAATAATTCGCTGCATGATTTTATTCTCTGAAGTCATTTAACTGTTAATCTGAACAAAATTATAATTATCTGTCACATGATCATCTTGCCTTGGCAATTCTGATGCTTTTCTTACTGTAAATTTAGCTCACCGAGGGCAATGAACAATTCCTATTACTTACATATAAGAGATATAGCAAGTTTTGTCAGGGAAATTATTTTAACAGCTACCTGTAGACTGCTAGTACCATGAGAAGTGAAATTATACATTTAGGTGAAATTCCAATATCAATATTGTTGTCAACATCTGAACTTTCAAATACCCTGTTTGAATCAAGTACATTTGTATCAATTATCAAACACCTATAAAAGCACAAATTAATTTAGTTTAGCATTGTAAAAAAATTATTCATAGTTTCCTCATAGACTCTCATGTACAGTGGATGAACATTTTCAGTGAAATCCCAAAATCAGATTTCTTGTACACATAATATGCACCTTTACCCATCATATTCTAATCAAGTACAATTATGTTAATTATTCAACGTCTGTATATGCACAAGTATAGCAAGTTTTTCATTGGAAAAAATTATTCACAATTTTATCATAGACTCCCAAGTATAGTGGATGAACATTTTTAGTGAAATTCTAGAGTCAAATTTTTTGTCCACATACGAGTAGTAACAACCCTAGTCCAATTAAGTACATTTATGTCAATTATCAAAAATGCATTGATATAGTTTTGTATTGAAGAAGTATTACACAGTTTCTCATAGACTAACATAGTATAGTGAATCAACATTATCAACAGCTGATTATCAATTAAATTCAAATTTCAAAATCTTGCACAAACACACTTGCGCAAAAATATTGCAATCCACCTGTAATTTCTGTCCAATCCCTTTGAGGGGTAATATCAAAATTATAGCAAGTCAGAAGGGAAAATTTGAACATCACCACCTTGTGAGTTTGTAGGCGGGCGTCATTTGAAAAAAAAATCTGAGAATCGTTTTTTATTCTATCCCCCACTCCAGAGGTGTTTGTGTGTGAAGCTTTACTCAAGCTCTATGGGGGGTCCGTGAAGTTTGTTACTTATTCCTTTTTCCTTATTCCTTATTCGAACGTGAAGTTTGTTACTTATTCCTTTTTCCTTATTCCTTATTCGAATGTGAAGTTTGTTACTTATTCCTTTTTCCTTATTCCTTATTCGAATGTGAAGTTTGTTACTTATTCCTTTTTCCTTATTCCTTATTCGAACGTGAAGTTTGTTACTTATTCCTTTTTCCTTATTCCTTATTCGAAGTTTGTTACTTATTCCTTTTTCCTTATTCCTTATTCGTTACTTATTCCTTTTTCCTTATTCCTTATTCGAAGTTTGTTACTTATTCCTTTTTCCTTATTCCTTATTCAAAATGTGAAGTATGTTAGTTATTAGTCCCCACGGACACCGTCCGGGTGGACTTATAGGTTTAGTCATGTCCGTGCGTGCGTGCGTCCGTCCGTCCGTTCACGCAGATAGGCCTATCTCAGTAATGCCTGGAGCGGTTTCATTCAAACTTTGTACAAGGATTACTTCATATGGCTGCCGTGCGGCCATTTTATTACGATTTTTTCATGTACAGAGCCATTACTCAGGCATGTTTCAACCGATTTTATTCAAAGTTGGTACAAGGACATTGACCAATGACATAGATATGCACGTCAATTTGTTTTGTGATACAATCCAATATGGCTGCCGTACGGCCACTTTGTTTCAATTTTTCCATGTACAGAGCCATAACTCAGGCATATCTCAACCTATTTAATTCAAACTTGGTACAAAGACGTTGACCAATGTCAAACATATGCAAGTTAAGTTGTTTTGTGACACGATCCAATATGGCTGCTGTGTGGCCATTTTGTTATGATTTTTCCATGTACAGACCCATAACTCAGGCATATCTCAACCTATTTAATTCAAACTTGGTACAAAGACGTTGACCAATGTCAAACATATGCAAGTTAAGTTGTTTTATGACACGATCCAATATGGCTGCTGTGTGGCCATTTTGTTATGATTTTTCATGTACAGAGCCATAACTCAGGCATATCTCAACCGATTTTATTCAAACTTGGTACAAAGACGTCGACCAATGTCAAACATATGCAAGTTAATTTGTTTTGTGATATGATCCAATATGGCCGCCGTGCGGCGATTTTGTTACGATTTTTTCATGTCCTGAATCATAACTCAGACATGTATCAAGTGGATTTATTCAAAAGTATTTTTATCACAGACCTAATGAAGAGGACTCTATCCTCTCTGAAGACCTGTAATCAAAGTACCCATTAACAAGTGGGGACTGTGTCATCAACGATGACTTGTTCTTTTGTACTTATTCCTTATTCAAAGCTATCGAAATCTGAAGTTTTTTTACTTATTCCTTATTCGAAATCTTAAGTGTTTTACTTATTCCCTATTCGAAATCTGAAGTGTGTGACTTATTCCTTATTCGAAATCTGAAGTGTGTGACTTATTCCTTATTCACAGCCTGAACTTTTCGACTTATTCCTTATTCGAAGTCTGTTACTTATTCCTTTTTCCTTATTCCTTATTCGAACGTGAAGTTTTTTACTTATTCCTTTTTCCTTATTCCTTATTCGAAGTCTGTTACTTATTCCTTTTTCCTTATTCCTTATTCGAAATCTGAAGTTTTTTACTTATTCCCTATTCGAAATCTGAAGTTTGTGACTTATTCCTTATTCCTTATTTGAAGTTTGTTACTTATTCCTTTTTCCTTATTCAAACGTTTTCCTTATTCCTTATTCGAACACGAAGTTTGTTACTTATTCCCTTTCCTTATTCCTTATTCGAAGTTTGTTACTTATTCCTTTTTCCTTATTCCTTATTCGTTATTTATTCCCTTTTCCTTATTCCTTATTCGAAGTTTTTATTGCCGCGCTGCCGGTAGACGCCGTGACCATAGTTACCCAAGGGCTAATTCGTGTCACTAAAAAACCCGAAGGCCACAAAAAAACCCGAAGCCAATTCATGCTGCTGACTCACACCGTTACAAAAGAAGGCACTCAGGAAAACCGATTTCGAGACATGAAAAACCAGTTTTAGTTAGAAAATACGACAAATAAGTACATGACACAAAACGTGATCGATATAAACGGAAGATTCTTTGGAGAATACCTGATCGAGCGACTCCAACTTCACTACCTCGATGTACGCCAAGCACAGGGGACCGCCATTACATGTTTACATGAGAGGTAGTCGGGTGTTTTCGGATTCGTATTCGGGTACCAAGCCAATCTCCACACAGAGATTGAAGCGCAGTAGCGCGGCGTGGATAATTCGAACCAAGCTAGAGGTTCTCCGAGTCATTGACAGCGCGCCCCTACCAATCTCTGCTGCAGGCAAATTTAAATATTCCAAACTCGGACTTCTTTCAGTCCTGCGCGCGCCCAACTGGCTAAATAAACGTGGCGGAAATAGTAAACGGATAGGAGCAATCCAGCTAGAGATCGCACTTTCCGCACACTGGTAAAAATAATACATTAATACACTAATAAAAATAATAAATAATCTGCTAAAACTTTGGCAATCGCGTCTGCAAAGCTGACAGCCGTTGGGGCATACATTTTGAATCATCAATTTACATCCCTGTAACCTAGAGCAAGGTCTATGTTTTGCAAGTGTTCACGGAATCGAGGATCGATATTGAAACTAGTGTACTATTCATTTATCTAATATTTTTTGGTTTGAAGTATTATATAAAAAAGACAGAAAATGTATATCATGGAAAACGCGCAATACCCAAAAGTTGGTGAAAACCGTCGCCTGTGGCAGAGATTACTGTGGCTACTGCTGAGACTCCCCAGCTAGGTTATAATTTTCCACGACGCTACAATCTCTGTACGGAGATTGGTACCCAGCATGCCATCTGATCGTTTTACGATGATTAAAGCATGCAAACCTGACCCCACCGGGAACAACATTCTTTTCCGAATCGTGCATTCGTGCGGGATTTCACAAGAGAATTTGAATGTATGTTTGTTAAAACTTTCCTCTTACTAAACTGCGCGTTGCCCGTATGTAATGCATGTGAATTATGCTGGTGCCAGTCATTAATCAATGGTCAATTTGACGAGACGATAAATGGGCTTTACCTGCCATTACCTGGCCATACTGCAAATTCCATAGCACCCCTTTGAGAGGGTTCTGCCACTGTGACAACATAGAACTTTTAAGAATCTGCAGATTTCGAATAACGAATAAGGCAAAAAGTACAGGTTGTGAATAAGGAATAAGTCACACACTTCAGATTTCGAATAAGGAATAGGTCAAAAACTTCAGATTTCGAATAGGGAATAAGTAAAAACTTCAGATTTCGAATAAGAAATAATGAAAAAGGGAATAAGTAACAGACTTCGAATAAGGAATAAGGAAAAAGGAATGTAAAAAACTTCAAGTTCGAATAAGGAATAAGGAAAAAGGAATAAGTAACAAACTTCGAATAAGGATTAAGGGATAAGTCACAACTTCAGAGTTCGAATAAGGAATAAGTAATAAGGAATAAGTAACAAACTTCGAATATGGAATAAGGAAAAAGGAATAAGTAACAAATAAGGAATAAGGAAGAGGAATAAGTTACAAACTTCGAATAAGGAATAGGAAAAAGGAATAAGTAACAAACTTCATGTTCGAATAAGGAATAAGGAAAACGTTCAAATAAGGAACAAGGAAAAAAGAATAAGTTACAAACTTCGAATAAGGAATAAGGAAAAGGAATAAGTAACAAACTTCATGTTCTAATAAGGAATAAGGAAAACGTTCAAATAAGGAACAAGGAAAAAGGAATAAGTTACAAACTTCGAATAAGGAATAAGGAATAAGTCACACACTTCACATTTCAAATTGGGAATAAGTAAAAAACTTGAGATTTCGAATAAGGAATAAGTCAAAAAGTTCAGGTTGTGAATAAGGAATAAGTCACACACTTCAGATTTCGAATAAGGAATAAGTCACAAACTTCAGATTTCGAATAGGGAATAAGTAAAAAACTTCAGATTTCGAATAAGGAATAAGGAAAAGGGAATAAGTAACAGACTTCGAATAAGGAATAAGGAAAAAGGAATAAGTAAAAAACTTCACGTTCGAATAAGGAATAAGGAAAAAGGAATAAGTAACAGACTTCGAATAAGGAATAAGTAATGAATAATAAGTAATGAATAAGGAATAGGGAATAAGGAATAAGTCACAAACTTCAGATTGCGGATAAGGAATAAGTAAAAAGCTTCAAATTTCGAATAAGGAATAAGTAAAACCCTTCAGATTTCGATAGCTTTGAATAATGAATACGTAATTTTTTTATTTAGTCCATCATCCAACGGGCGCTAGCCCATTTACAGGATTAGGTACCCATAACCCACTACCCCAATGGAGCAATGAGGAGTAAAGTGCCTGCTCAAGGGCACAACACCAAGCTAGAGTCTCGATTTCACCGTCCTCCAACAGTGCATCCGCTACTCTGGATCTTCCGGGACTTGAACCGGGTCTCGAACTCACCATCCTCCGATAGTGGGTAATAAGGAATAACTAACAAACTTCACATTTTGAATAAGGAATAAGTAATAAGGAATAAGTAACAAACTTCACGTTCGAATTAAGGAAAAAGGAATAAGTAACAAACTTCGAATAAGGAATAAGGAAAAAGGAACAAGTAACAAATACGGCTAGTTTTCAATCGAGCTCGAACCCACAACATACGGCATCAGTCGCCTAGCCGAGGCCACAGAGAGAGCCGCTCGGCTAAATCTCCACTCTTAATAAAGAGTGGTTCAATAGCCGGCTAAGTTGTTACATTTTTCTGACTGAGACCGCTCCACACGTTGTAGAGTTCACTTCACGTTCGAATAAGGAATAAGGAAAACGTTCGAATAAGGAATTAGGAAAAAGGAAAAGTAACAAAGTTCGAATAAGGAATAAGGAATAAGTCACAAAATTCAGATTTCGAATAGGGATAAGTAAAAAACTTGAGATTTCGAATAAGGTATAAGTAAAAAAGTTCAGGTTGTGAATAAGGAATAAGTCACACATTTCAGATTTCGAATAAGGAATAAGTCACAAACTTCAGATTTCAAATAGGGAATAAGTAAAAAATTTCTGACTTCGAATAAGGAATAAGGAAAAAGGAATAAGTAGCAGACTTCGAATGAGGAATAAGGAATAAGGAATAAGTAACAAACTTTCCAGACCTCTATATGGGGGGGTGTCATGAAATTTTTGTCATCATAAAAAGGGGGTCATCAATTTTTTGGTGCAATGGGTAGGGGGTTCACTTATTTCGACTGATGCGAAGGAAGAATTTGCCGGCCCACCCCAACCATAATAATGAACGCTCCTAAGATGTTTTGTAGCTGATATTGCATTCTTGAAATTGTCTTATCTTTTGCCAACAGATCTTTGATGTTGAACTACCCAATGCAAGTCCTCGACTTCGATGGGGAGCAATAGTCTATCCGAACGGTGAACTGGACATTTCAGAACTGATAGAAATTTATGATATCAGAGTGATCGTAGAGGGTATTCTAACTGGAGGACAAAACATCAGTGTTGGCCATGGTGGTAGTCTTGTATAAGGTATGTACACTCATCATTAGCTGTAATTTCCCTAGTACTCATACCTTGCGTAATTTGTTACCAAGAGTAGCTATGAGGCCTAGGGTTGAATGTGCCTCGGGGACCAATATTTTGACTCAAATGTTTACAATTCTTTTCTGATCTACCACTTGGTTCATTTTAAAGTTCTCAGAGTATGAAAAATTTCGTGTGAGAATTTTTGAAAATGGGAATTTTAATTTTCACCACAGAGTTAACACAGCAGTGGCAGCCATTTTGAATTTCAAATATTGGTAAATGTTACTAGGTTATTTGGTTCTCTAGTACCAAACTTTGAATTGTGAACCCTGATTTTTATTCTTAATTTGGAGAGAGAATGGTTAAAAGTCAACGGTAGTTGAAGGTGAATGCTCAGATTGGTTGCCTGTTCCTCAGGAGTTCCCAGGGATCCTTTTGGGTCCTTTTTTATTTTTATTATATGTCAATGATATGCCCGTCTGTGTATCTCCTAAGACTACCTTAGCCCTCTTTGCTGATGACTCCAAGTGTTTTCTTGTGATAAAAAATTCACAAGATTGTGAAGCTTTACAGAGAGATATTCATTCTCTTTATAGCTGGAGTGTCAAATGGGGTATGACTTTTAATACAGGAAAGTGCAATGTCCTCCACTTTACACGATGTAAAAATTTTCTGAATTTTGATTATATCATGAATGGTAATGACTTAGCATCAGTTAAAAAATACTGTGATTTAGGTGTTGATCTCACTTTAGACTTGAATTGGAATACTCACATTGATCGTATTTGCATGAAATCTCATAGATTGCTTGGCATGATCAAGCGCACTTGTGGCTACAAATGTGACTCTAAAACACTTAAAGCTCTTTACTGTTCACTAATGCGTAGTCATCTGGAGTACGGAAGCGTCGTTTGGGCAGCCCAGTCTAAGCGCAACTTAGTAAAATTGAAAAAATCCAAAGAGCAGCAACAAGGTATATTCTTAATTATCCCACTGACATTGATTATAAACAAAGATTAGTTGCTGTAAACCTTTTACCGTTGTCATTTCGCAGAGAGATTCTTGATCTAATTTTCTTTTATAAATGCACTACTGGGAAATACTCTTTAAATGTTCATCAGTATGTCAAAACT
Source organism: Ptychodera flava (assembly GCF_041260155.1). NCBI lineage: Eukaryota > Metazoa > Hemichordata > Enteropneusta > Ptychoderidae > Ptychodera > Ptychodera flava. The sequence continues at coordinate 1,820,048 of NC_091944.1, read as the reverse complement.
CACTCATCTAAAATTAATACACGTTCTAGTGCTGATACAAATGCACTGGATAGAACAATTGTAAAACTGTCACTTTCCAACACTTCTCTTTAATAGAATTGTCATTCTCTGGAACAATTTACCGGCGACATTTAGAACCACTGCTTCACTTTGTACATTTAGAGTAACATTGACGAAATGGTATTGGGATAATTTTATAACTGTTTTGATCTAGACAACACTTGTACGTGGATTTCTCGTTGTCTGTGTAGCAGGTGTAGACCTATGTAGATTTTATTTGATTTGTTTTAGACTTTGTTCATTTTTTACCTCCTGTATGTTATTGTTGTTTGCTTTTTTCATTTGTACATATTTCAGTCATCCTATCCTGTGTCGGTACACGTATCATGTCCGCTGTGGATGAATATTATAAATAAAAATAAATAAATAAATAAAGTTTCATTGAGGAAACTTTGAGCAAAAGAATTTATACTTTCACTTTTGAGGCGCTTACTATACCTTAATTATAATAAAACAGAATCTGAGAGCACAAGTAGAAATATTTTCACAGGGGTAGTACATTACTCAGTCAGCCATGTATTCCTGACATGGAAAAGCCATGTTCTTTTTATAAAGATCTAATTAGATATATGGGTCACTTTAGTGCCATGTGAAAAAATGCAAACAAAGGCAAAAACAGAAACCATTAACTGTTTTGGCCAAATTTATGTCTTTCAACCTTTATATAAACAGTTAGCTGTTCATCAGCTGAGTTTTTGTTCAGATTAAACACATTGTTATTGCCTGCATAATATGTGAAATGCACTTATTTATTTATTCACATATTTGTTTATTTACGTGTTTATTATATATAATATGGTAAGTAAATGAAAACAAGATTGACATGCTTATTTTCGTTCAATAGACATAATAGCAATGACACTCATCACAGCATTCGAACCCTCCGTTTTGAAGAACTCACCGTGCACGGTGGTGGCAGTATCGTATCTGAAAGTGATGAAGATGGCCTTACTCTCTCAGTTACTACCCTCCATTTAGCTAGTGGTGGTACATTTGAAGCAGACAGACTAACATTGGTTGCTGACACTGTCATAGTAGAGGATCAGGCTGTCATAGACCTCAGCGAAAAGGTATGTAACATTTAGGGGTCGGGCTCATAGTTAAGAGTAAAATAATTTTACTTAATGTATTAAAGACTAGGAATTTGCTTCTGGCTTCATTACCATTTAGAATAAGATCATACCATGTGTGATCATCGTTCAAGAGCTTACATATTGTGACATTTGGAGAGCGATCGCATTTTGAAGATGGGTTTTATAACTTTATTATAGGCACCATTTTACAAGTGGTATAGCCACAAACTGATGACGTCAAAATCGCCTTACACAAAACACAGACGCCCCGTAATTGCGGCACTGACTAACTAATAAGGTTAAAATAATATAAATTTGCACTTTCTTCAAATCACTGTCACAATTTCCGACTGCTTAGTTTTTGTATCGGGTTAAGTACAGTGGGGGCCAGGAATTGGGGTTAGCTGACCAAATTGTCGGAACGGAGCGAGCGAAGCTAACCCCATTTTCTGGCTCCCACTGTGCTTCACCCGACACAAAATCAAGCAAATGAAGACCATCACAGACTTTTTAGGGTTAGGGTTAGTTAGTTCATGTGATCGCGGCAATAATTCCGTCTCATTCCGGGTACAATATGTCTCCTCTCACGTTTTATTCATCAAATTTGTTGTCATGTACAAACTGACCCCGACAGCAATGGCCATATTGACCCCTTTTCAATATAGCCGTTGCCAAAGACGGCACACAGTTACATAACAAGAATTCAGAGTTCATTCAAATGCAAATAATAATCAATATCAAGGCCAAAAAATCTTTGTATGTTTTCATTTGCATTACTTCTTCTACAGACCGAAAATCACACCTGTACATTTGTTCAAACAAGAACACACCACGCCCTGCTGTGTTAATGTTGTAAAAATCACTGATACAAGTCGATTAAACACCACCTTGCCCAGTTAAGGTTTGCAGCTTGATCGAATTTGAGTGTATTTCTCCATACATTACGGTAAAACAAATTTTAAAGTAACTAGAAAGCATTTGCAAGCAAAAGCGAAGTTCTAGAGACCAGAGCAGCTGAAGAAAGAGAATGCGTGATGAAGATCGGTGCAGAATGAAAGAGTGCGTGGGATTTAATATGCAAGCACGTACCTATAGTGAGGGCTGAAAGCGGTAACAACAGAATACAGTGAAAGCAAGGCAGTCCAGGGAATTACAGTACACAGATTACAAATGCCTACATGTACGGTAAAAACGAAACAGATCCATACGGGGGCGACAACGCACGGAAATGTATATCAGACGAGGGGAGACATGGACCTAGGCCATTGAATTTTTTAAAACAGAGGCTACATGGTTACCCACTCATCTCCGGACAATCAACAAATATACCGTTACAGTTGGTAAAATTGCTCAGATCAAAGGAACTATTAAAAGATGTAAAACAATGAGACATCGAAGTTCCTGTGACAGCATCGCTAGCAAAATACTAATTACTACATTTTTTCAGTACGTTTATCAGGGTTCTCTGACCCTGTTCACCCCCGGTACCAAAAATAGAAGTGTCCCACTCTGATGTCATATCCGCCATTGTCATTCACGCACGCAAGCTGGGTTTCAAGCTTTTCCATTTGATTAAAAGCAATTAACGCTTTATCTGTTAAGAGTTTTTACCACTGACTAAAACAATTTTCATTGCTATGTTCAGACAGTGTTCACAATGCTATGCCATGCCATGCGTCTGCTGTTGATCGGCAAAATACATGATGTCTTTGTTCCAAGTTTACTTTTTATTTCAAGATATGAGTCAAACAGAATTTCATCAAATTGCCACTTCTGTATCTAGGGATAGTGTAATCAGTTTGATTTGAAAATATTTCGTCAATTAAGATCGGAAATCGTCGCAGACTTTTGCTGTCTTTTGGCTATGGTTGCATCAATTTTTTCTGTCCTTTACATACAATCGCCGCCGATACCATCAAGGGTGGGATGTGTGAAATTGTTCTGTTGTTGACACTATTCATACAAATTGAAAGGAGTAAATTAGTGACATTGTAAAACAAAGAAGCTACAAATAATCTGTCTTCCTTTCGTGTGATCGTACTGAAGTTGACCAGTCCATGCCATTGTGAACATTTTGCCGCTGAACCTCTAGCATTGCGGGTAACAATGATAGTATCGGGTGAGATTGCAAGCGTTGTGGGCTTGAACGATAGCGTCGCGGGCCGCGACGCTGATTTTGGCTGGGAGAACCCTGTTAAAGCCTCGTATATGTATACAAAATATCTTGGGAAAACTTATAATAAGGCACCATTTTACAAGTGGTATAGCCACAAACTGATGACGTCAAAGATGTGCGTACTTTTGGAAATGAGGTCAAAGGTTACGTTCTAAAAGGGCGATAAATTATTTTTGGGGTAAGAGTTAGGAATGGGGGCTTGGAAACTTAGGGCGAAATGATTGAAGTTGTATTTGGACTTCCGGAATTCACTATAGATGTTTTTTTTTACATCCATGTATTCATAAATTTCCATAATACAGCCTGGCTAAAAATCAATTTGGAGGTATGATCGCAAAGATAAAGGAAACAAATTAGTTTGTAAAATTTGCCTGTTTTACTTTACATTGACAGTCCCTGAACAGTGGTCAGGCTGGTTATGGTGAGGCCCATGTTTGGGGATCTGGTGCCGGCCATGGAGGACAAGGAGGTAGAGGAACCCTTTCAACAGGCGGAGGAAAGTTCTATGGTGATTTTGTTCATCCGGAAGATTTTGGCAGTGCAGCCAGTAATGAGAAATCCCAAGGAGGAGGAGTGTTGAAGATTGATGCTAAGAAGTCAGTACGGATTGATGGTCAGTTTCTAAGACATTTTGACCCCGAGCCCCCCCCCCCCCAACCCCCATACTTTCATCTGAACAAATCATATGCTGCATCAGACAACAAAAATTTGCAACAGAGTTTCCTAAAACAGTTAATTTCGGGAAGGGGTAAACTACGTACTCCAAAATAATAACCTGTTCACTCTGATTCCATGTGAACATGCCGACAATTACCATTGATATGAGTGGGTTTTGGCCAAACCATGTTGGGTTTATTACTGGGTTGATTGAATTCTGTTAACAAATTTAATGTCAGATGTAGCGTTACTCCTTCTAAATCAGTGAGCGTATAGTTTTATGTTTTAGAAAGTCCACCGATGTACCAAATACAAGTTATATATATACCTAAGTACTATTTGCAGAATATTCATGTTGTGAATGCTTACCTGTTAGTGAAATATAAACAAATTTTATTCAGTTAAAAATGACTGCTCCTTATAAGTCTTTCAGTTGTTTGAAAATTTACATTTCCAAAAAGTCATGTCTAAGGTTGTGACAAACATTTTATTATCAATTCAGTGTTTTTGTTAGGTTTTAGAACTTTGATAATGATCTTTGAGTTCTGATAAGATTTCTGCTGTCCCTTAATTTGATTGCATTGACGTATCAAGGGAACCCGGTAAAAGGACTGGGGACCTGCTAACATGTCCCTGGTTACCATCCTTTACATAAACATAGCAATTATTGAATATTTATGCCAATAGGCTCCATTCAAAGTAACGGTGGTGCCGGGGATTCCAATGGTGGAGGAGGTGGTGCCAGTGGAGGCAGTGTCCTGATCTCTTCAGATATATTCACCGGTGTTGGAAACATTCAAGTCAATGGGGGACCAGGTATGGAACCACAATGTCTTCACTGATCATGTTTTTAAGTGCCACCAAAAAGATGTTTTATCTGCAGACTAATTTAAGCAAATCTGTTGGAAAGCTTTCCCCAAAAACTAAAATGTGTTTCAGCATGAGTTTTTGAAACTAGACAGAAAAAATGAAAGAAGTTAAAACTGTAAATTTGCAGGAGCTATAATTCAAAGAATGGTAAGAGTTGACTAATTGACCATTGTTAATTTCACATAATTTATGTCAAACCCTATTTATTGTAAGTACCCTTAAATAGCTATTTCAAATGTTGAATGCATACTCCTGATAATTTTATTTTATATTCCAAAATTGCTCACATCCTCTTTTTATGTTTTCCATTTGCTTTTAAAGAGAGCAGTTGAAAAGTTTAAGTATGCAAGATACAGAGAGAATGCAGTGCTTCGTCATCCATTCTATAGTACTCATTAAGTTGTCGCATACGAAGATTATTCAATTGAATAAGTACTTAAAATGGTCAATTGATTAAGTTGTCACATACCGGGATTATTCCAATTGACCGGTAATTGGCATATTACACCTTTCAGCTGTTGGATCTCAGAGTGGAGGTGGCGCTGGTGGCCGCATTGCTGTGCACACAAACTGGGACTACTTTTCTGGTACCATGACAGCGTATGGAGGTGCCTCTAATTGGGAACCTGGAGCAGCTGGCACTGTATATCGTGAATGGATAGAAGACGGTAGTAAGAGAAACCAACTGTTCGTTGACAACAATGGACAAGAACGAATGCAGTAAGTTCTGTACAAATGCTAAAACTTATTATTACACCTCACTCATTGAGCGGCACTGCCATTGGTTAAACACGACTCACGTGACATGTAAAAGAACGTGATGATGCCCTCTGCGAACGTGATGATGCCCTCTGCGAACTTGATGATGCCCTCTGCATTTGATATTACATGGATGACGTCATTTTACTTACTGCGCATCCTTTCTGCGGGTAACAAATTGTCGTTCGCTTGTACTTGCTATCGCTGCGAAACGTCATGCAGAGCTCGCCTACGGCTCGGGCATCATCATATTTCGATCATGACCACCATCCCTGGGGCAGGCAATAAATCGTGATCTTGCCCTCGCTCTCATGTGTTATTATTTAATTAGAGACCTGAAGTATACTGGGTCCTTCACTCCTTGTTTTAGTAATCACTAGTCTTGGGGTACCTGCCATGACATATCAATGGAAACATACTCAACAAAATAGTCTGGTCACCTGACCTATTTCTAGCGCTGGCTGTGCTTCCAAAATCGTTCAGGTATGGGCTGGGTATGGGTTGCCATTTTAGTAAGAATTTTGATGGCATATTCAATGAGCATAGTAACCCGACAAGATAATGTGATCTTAGCATACATGTATCTGAAAAGGGGCAAGAGTGGAAATTAGACCACAAACATTGAGCATTGAAGTTACACGACTCATTTTAAGTCTGTGACTCTGTACTTCATTGATGGCATTTAGAAGTGATATGACAATTATCAGCATGTTTTTTTCACAGCAATGACTCAAAAATAAGTGATTTTTCATTTTCATTAAATGTTGAATATGATGCTAGGTCTGGGAGACCTTGGAGGTGAAATTACTCCATCGATTGGTAGCTTTAACTCATAAGTTCAATGCAATCACTGCGCTTGTACTATTGGCCAATGGCTGCCATGCTTACAATGGCCCATTCCTGACATGCTTTTTGTGAGCAGTGCAGCCAGCAGTAGAAGTGGGGCAGGGAACCAGACAATGGGCAAGATTGCAGACTTAACACTGTCAGCCTCCCTAGTTTAATGAAAAAATTCACCCTAGGGTTATGGTGAAAAATAGTCTATTTAGACTGAATATCCTATATATTCATCAGCATAATCAGGTATATAAGAGTATATCTCAAAACATACACTTTGAGTTCCAAAAACAGAGTCAGACTTAAATATCTGAGAACTCGGACTTGCATACGCCGAGTATAACTGCTTACTTGACTTGTATACTCAGAGTACACGTCCTACTTGGACTTGAATAGGCCAAGTTACATACGTATACATATAAACGCATATTTGCTAAGCTGGTCAAGAACCGATCTTTAGAAACAGTTATTTTATTATTCACAAAGCTTCCAGCTCGATAAGTAAAAAATTGTCTCTTTGAAAGAAATATATTTCATTTTCTCGATGTCTAGTAATCTGTTGAGCAATGTTCAGAAGGAAGCTGCTACACAGCAGCAAAGTTTTTTTGAAAGATGACTTTGGTCATCTTGAGTCATATTTCAGGAGCACAGATGTCTGGAATTAATTGCCAGTGTGGTATGTCAGGAGTATTGTCTGAACACTTCATGCTGTGTTTAGATGTAACATTTACATTAAAGCCTATAAACTTAAGGCAAACTCAGCCAGTTCGATATAGTTCAATCATTCCATTATCGAAATCAATATAGCATATGGCATCACAGGTCAGGTCAGGTCGTTATCTCTGACCAAGTGGTCTCTCAACTGATACCGTAGACGAGCACACTTTGCTCATTTTATTTCGAAAAATTATCTGACTCAGTTTTTTTTGCTCCGCTGTCAGCGGAGCTTATCAAATAGGTTGATATTTCCGTCGTCCTTTGTCGTTGTCCATCAACAATTGCCTTCTCCTCTGAAACCGCAAGTCCAATTGATTTGAAATTTTATATGCAGTTCACTTAGGGTGACCTCATTTAAGTTTCTTCAAATCGTGGGTGAAATTTGCATATTTGTATTTTAAGGCAATTTTTGTCATTTTTGGAAAAAAAATCTCTAAAATCTCTTTTTCAAATTAACAGTCAGATAGATACATAGACGGTGTTCATTCACACATGTATTTCAGCAAAGAGTTATTTTATTAGTCCCAACGGACACCGTCTGGGGATATAGGTTTGGTCATGCCTGTGCATGCATGCATGCATGCATGCGTGCGTCCGTTCACGCAGATATCTCAGAGATGCCTGAAGCTATTCTATTCAAACTTGGTACAAGGATTACTCCTTATGTCATTTATGTACGTCGATTTCTTTTGTGATCTGATCTGATATTGCCGTGTGATGGACATTTTATTGAAAAAGCAGGACTACCGGTATGTCAATGACAATGACTTTTTGAAACAGAGCTCTACTTCTAAAGTGACTCCACTAAATTTGATGAAACTTTGTATAGATTTTCGTCACACAAAGCTCTGATAGCACACAGTATTGCACACAGTAAAGTCATTATTGCATCAGTTAATTGCTAATTTGCATATTTGATGAATATTTTGTAATTAGGGTGATAAGTCTAGGAATACTGTGGAAAATTTGATGAAACTTGGTTCAGATCTTCAGCTCACAGTCTCATATTAGTGTACAAAGACACTTGAAAGTGTCATGTGAATTAATTGCTAATTTGCATATTCAATGAACTTTTCTAATTATTGCGCTATCTCTAGAACCACTGCATCAAATTTGATGAAACATGCAGTGGGACCGCAAGCGCTCAAATGTTCCGTTTAAGAACGCATTCTTTAGGTTTGCGCGTCCCGGGTCTATGTTCAGTACGAGTGGGCGCACAAAGGCATGACGATTTCCCGCCCTTTCATGATTATGACGTAAACGTTGTAACAAATTGCAACAGTTTACCCAAAATACCCGCCCTTTGTGGTTTACTATCTGTATTTGAGGTTAACCGAAAATTTTTCTGTCAGTAATTTCGGAAAAACCTGTTTCGACTAATCAAGCAATCTGGCACATGCGCACTTTCAGAGTTGAAAATTAAGAATTTTACGCATTTTCCGAAGTGTCACATTTTTATATACAGGCTGAAGATCGGTCATGAGACATTAATTTGCTAAGTTTGAATTCTGAACTACGAATTTCGGGGAAAAAATCTGGAGAACACCCATGATACACTGCGCAATTTCAAATTCAAAATCAGTCTGATCTGAGCCTTGTCTCCGTACAGACGCTTGTGTTCGTGGCTCCTCGAACATTTATCGAAACGTCACGTTTACCGTACGTTTGTGTCATTTTCTCTTTACTGGTGCAATTTCGAGTGCGTTTAACAGTATTATCCTGTTTCGTGGATTATTAATACTGTTTTCTGTCAGAACGTGGCGATTTTCAGTTCGCTCTCTGTCAGAACGGGGCGATTTTCAGTTCGCTTCATACAGTAAGCTTATACTGTCGGTTCACTGGTGGTAGACTTGCGCCGGGGTATCTTTGCCTTCGGAGATTTTTTGCCTTTGGAGTGTGGACGAACCTCACGGAGGCCAAAGGCGGAAAATAAGGTCTAGGCTACTTCACTAGTGATTAGTTCATTGGTCTTTTCTGGTGTTTAAATCTTTTCTGCCTTACAAGTTATAAGACTTGGTGTTGCTGTGGTGGGCTTGTTATAGTATAAGTATTCCACTCTACAGATAATCTCTCCAATTTGAGAGGCGTCTTTGTGGAATTTTCATTACTACAAGTGTTTTCAAGTTTATCGTTCTGGTTTGACCGCTAACTACAGGGCCAATATAGGTTACGCGCTGTATTGTACACTTCTGCGGTCTCAAAAAGTTATTGTCTAGAAATTTTCTGCCTTACAAGTTATAAGACTTGGTGTTTCTGTGGTGGGCTTGTTATAGTATTCCACTCTACAGATAATCTCTCCAATCTGAGAGGCGTCTTTGTGGAATTTTCAGTACAAGTGTTTTCAAGTTTATTGTTCTGGTTTGACCGCTTATAGTACAGGGCAAATATAGGTTACGCGCTGTACAATTCTGCGGTCTCAAAACGTTATTGTCTAGAAGCTACGTACGTTGACGGTTGTTAGGAACTGACTTGCACTTCGTTGACCGGTTGGTGTACAATTTGCATCAACTTTCTGACAAAATCACACTGAGGTGCACGTGTAACCATCGACAGTTCAGTAGTTGACTTAGCCTCGTCTGCGGGTTGTTTACGTCATAAACGTCCAGTTTTTATTTTCCAGTTTTCACCGAATATGAAGTTTGTCACAGTTGTATTTTCTATATTCTGTTTATCCCTTTTCGCACTGTCTATTCTGATAGACCTATCAGTATCGCATTATTTTCAAGAACTTGAAGAAGTAAATACTCAAAATGTTCAAACTATACCTGGCTTTCATTTTACAAAATCAACATCCACCTTCCCTTCTCTAATGTATATTCTATCAGATTCTGTCAATCGCATTAGATTACTGTACAAGTTTTCTGACTTTGATCAAAGGCAGAAATTACTGAAATCTTTATGTGAGGAAATAGGTCTGTTTTTGGAATATGGTGATGAACATATTTGTTTTCAGATTGGTGTCAATTTGTATAATGATGAACCTGATCAACCTGATCCTTATAAAATGGACATTGATGTTGATCTCATATTTTCTTTTTGGTATACGTTCTCTTGGTGTTTATTTATATTTCTGCTACCTATCCTCATACCAATAGTGGCACTCTTCATTGTAATGATGGTTCATATGATTTTGCATGTGTTATTTCTCAACTTATTTCCAGCTATTTCATTTTTAAGACACAGTAAAAAGCCTTTCTATGACTCGTCCACTTCTACACAAGTGGATATTGGTTTGATAAGCATACAACTGATATGCCTACTACTTGCTTTCTGCAATACTTACTCAGCTGCAATACTGTCTATGCAGTATACATGGTTTAACTGTGTGCTGTTCCACTGCATTGATGTCATGACAGTGATTTCAAATCTACAACCATGGGTAGAAGTTTATTTCCTGTCTATTACTATATTTGATCATATCATAGATTTTCACTATGATAGGAGTTTCCGTTTTAGCCTAGGGCTGTGTATATCCGAAACAATTTCTTGTTTTCTGACTTTTAGATGTCTAGCTCCTAAAAACAGTGAGGAAAAGATATCCCTGCATATGTCAGACCACAGAAGGGACTGTGGCCTGAAACTTAAATCCAAATGTTATGCAAATTTCAGGGGGCTGGCCTTATGGCAACAGAGATTGACAAGAAAAATGAGTAACATTAACTCTGAACTTCAAAGCTGTAGGAATATGCCAACACTTCTCATAATACACAAAAGAATAAGCAAAGCACAGAGTCAACTGATATATCTATGTCAGAAGAAACCCTGTTGTTGGAAATCTCTTATTTTATCTCAAACGTTTCATCTTACACAGATATTTAATTCCCTTGTTGATAGATTTAAAGAGAGGAAGCAACAGATGAATCAGAATGAAAAAGAAAAATCCTATACACATGAAGGAAATAATAGCTATGTCAAGCAAGGTCATGAAAATACTGGACATCATAACCTTCAAACAGAGACAAAACCTGCTACACTTTCTGAAATTCACACCAGTTCAAATTTTTCTGATTTAGATTTTGTGCTTCTATGTCTCGGAGTGTGTGTCATTTCTTCTCTTATTATCCTGAAAAAAGTACAGGATTCACCATTACAACAGTTTTTCATTCTTTCACCAAGTGGATTGACAATTACTTATGATTCAAAAACTTCTTCTGTTCCAGTTTCTTCTTTGATTGAATTTATTAAAATTAAAACAAGTATATCACCAGACTGTTTCAAGTTAGTATCCAATGGTAGACTGCTAACTCCAGAGAGCATCATTAAAAGTGACATCAATTCAAACATTGTCATGAACATATGTGGTAAAGGTGGGGTCAAAACAGCTGCTGAGATTATCCATCCTGGCAAACCATGTGGCCCATGTGTGGTGTGTGCTTGTGAATCTAAGACAAAATATCTTCATTTATGTCGGAAAGAAAATCAACCTTTAGTAAAATTTATAAAAGAGCAATGTATGACTTCTGACAAGGAAATAAATCCAACAGATTGTATTTGTAAAGCTTGTGATCGTAAATTCGAGAGACTCTTTTTAAGTTGTGAAGATGAGGTACAGACAAAGAAAAAGAAAAAAACACAGTGTGTATTACAAAGATTTCAAAAATGCACTGAAGAAAGTGACCACCAGGCTGCAACCATAGGACAGTATGAAGACTTATTTTCTTGCTTTGATTTAGCTGCAGACTTTGAAGGACTTCCTGATGATATACCGGTGTGCCACAATCACTACTGTAAACTTTATAACTATAAAAAGAGTTTACGTGTGAAATGTTGTGTGTGTTCAAATATTCTACAGCCTTCCAAGAAATATCAATACAATGCTGTTGAGATTGGCATAGATACAGTAAGGAAATATGTTCAACAAATGAATTTGACTGAGGCTGTGACTATCAATGCAGATAGTATGTTGTGTGGTTCTTGTAAAATGGCATTGTCTCGCCATTACCAAAAGGAGTTGCAAGTTGACAAAGTTAAATTTGCTTCCAAAGATTACATGTTATCCCTCTGTCAACCATATAAAGATGTAGTGTGTACTGATGACATAGAGTCTTTAGTTGATCATGCGTTTGCTGCATCAGTTCAGTACTTGTCCAAAGAATTTCAGGAAGACAGGGCTGTACTATTGTCAAGTGTTTATAAAGTGTATCTAAACATCTTGGAATCAAATCACAGGAAAATGATCAGTGATGGTAGGTATGACTGTGAAGCCTTGAGAAAAAATACAAAGTGGCTACTTATGCGGCTTAAGGAGGTTTTTGGGGGTTGTCTCTTGACTTACAGTGATCCAAGTAATAAAAGAACTGGAACCCTACTACGACGTTGTGGTACTGATCTGGAGAAATGTTTCCTGATGACCATGAATCATACAAATACTCTTATGGATGACTGTAAAGAAAACTTTACCACACTTAATACACAGTATGAAAGTCTTTTGATGTCTATTCCCAAAAAGGATAATCAATCCATTCTTAGTACTGCTGCTGAAATATTGAGATCTAAGCTAATAGCCACAGCAGACACACTAATTTCTAAAGAACGAAGAAGTAAAGTTGATCTAACCACACTTAATTTCATGGAATTGATTCATTCTGATATTGATCCATTCTTATGGAATTTCATTTTTAAACTGACTTTGACAAAGAGAGAAGAAAGAGAAACAAAGTTCTTGGAATGGGATAAGTGCTTCACTGAAAACCACCGTGAAATATCTGATAGTTCTCATGTTGGAAGGATAATGAAACGTCTTTATATCTTGGGTTGTATACTTTATACCTACAACCCAGAGTGCAATTTTCCATTTCATATTATCCTGGCTGATGTCATTGATAAATTTAGTAATTCATCATCTGAATGTTTACAGATATTGAATAGGTTGGGTGCTGTTGCTTCTAAGGATACCTTGCAAAGGTATAAAGTTGGTATCAGTGAGATGATAATGACTACAGGTCCTAAAATTAATGATCAAACATTTTGTGTTGTTTCTATTGATAACATTGATAAACTAAGTCCTTATGCTTCTGTTAAGTCATCTACACTTGGCAGAGGGTTCAATGGTACTTCTGTGCAAGCTGTGGAACCTAAACCTCAATCTCTAAAATTATTTAATGAAGAATTAGCACCATTCAGAAAATCTTCCTTATGCACTACAGACCATTTCTATCTCAAACATATCAAAATTGAACCTGACAACCACTCTCTGTTCAGAGCCATTGCTGCGTATGGTAATAAATCTCTTCGGCATTGTGATCGAGATAATAATGGCCAACCAGTCACTGTAGAATATAAATTCCTTGAAGAAAATCTTTCTAAGAAAATACGGGATACTGTTGTGGATTGTCTTGAACTCAATCAGCCTCTCTTTGAGAATGTTGACGATGTGAAATACGAGTCATACTTAATGAAAGATAATGGTGAGAAATACTTTGACTTTCAGCAAAGATGTAATGAAGTGAGGAAAGGTGATATGTGTGGTATTCCAGAAATTTTAGCTATCTGTCATTGCACTGCTTGCCCTGTCACTCTGTATAATTTAAACAATGGAAAGTATGTTGAATTGCATAGCTATGGTGTAGAGGCTTATGGTGACACAGAACCAATATGTTTACTTCTTTCACAATCACAAGGCAGTACAACATACAGTCTTCTCTTGAGTGCAAAAATGTATTTTGATTCCAAGACATACATTGATGAAAATAGTTTTTCTAGTTTGTATATAAACAATTCTACTGAAGATTCTGTTCCCTTTGAAGACTTAATGCATCCGTTTACTGTTGTGAAACATAAAACAAAAAAAAATAATCAGCGTACAATTGCACCTGTATTAATGGAGAACTACTACAGTCTTCTGTCAGGTTTGGATGATGAAGGTACAGGCAAAATTAATACAGGCAGTTTAAAGTTTGCAGACTTCAAGATTTCCCAAGATGAAACAGATCATTTGAATCACCTCAAGTCAGACTGTTTTATTTATATTACGGAGAAGTTGGCAACTCATCAAGAGAAACCAAATACATTTGGCCCTGACTTTAAAACAAGGATATCCCAATTTTATAACCAAGACACAGAGATATCTAATGTTGTGTACCTTGATATATTGGATCTCCCAGCTGACAAAATAGAAACTATGAAATCAGTACTTAATAAATTGTACATACAATTTGATGTTGGAAAGACTGTTAATTTTTTAGTTGTTTCTGGTGATGGAAAGACATATGACTATCTTATTAAACTGAAGAAGCAATATGGTCCTGAGCTTGCTTGGTTACTTCCATTTCCAGGTGACTGGCACACACTTAAAAATTTCCAGTCAGTTATCATGAAAATCTATTTGGATGCTGGTTTAAGGGACCTTATTAATTTATTTCACCATGGCAAAACTGCAACATCAGTTATTCAGGCAACAAATTTTGATAGAACACACAGATTTATAATGCAAGTTTGGGAAGCTTTGCATAGAATGGAGGTGAATGCCTTCCTTAGCAACAGATCAGCAATAAACTGCAGAAATTTGTGCAATTTATCTAAGGAGGAAATATTTGATGCAATCTTCACAACAATATCTAGAGAAGAACATGGCACTGCAATCAATACAACACTTTCTGATAAAAGAGAACAGCTAAAAGAGAAACTGGCTGGTTTAGAATTAGATTTTAAGCATTTCACAGACAAAGTAACAGAAAAAAACAACAACTGGAAATTTTGGCATCGTTTCATTCATGAAGATGGCCTGGCATATATCACTCTTTATATGGCTATACGAAATAGAAATTTTGATTTGAGAAATTGTGCACTAAAGCTTATGTCACCATTATTCCATAGCTTTGACAGGTCAAACTATCTCCGCCTTATTCCACACCACCTTGCAGATTTGAAACGTTTCCCAAAGTCTGTCATCAATCATTTCCAGAATGGTGGATTTGCTGTGAGCCTCTCTGGACAAAACTGGAAATGTGTTGCAATTGATGAGTGCCATGAAATGTGTATAAACAGAGATGTGAAGGAGGCAATGAAATCTACTGAGAGAGAGGCTTTATCCCAGCTTGCCTTCTTCTTACCTCATAGGGCATTACTACACAAAAACCTGAAAATGCAAATATATGCAGATGTCATTAACAATCAATCCAAAGGGTCACTTGCTGAAAACAAACATACAGAAATAAATATCAGAGCATACATAGAAAAACTAATGAAATCAAATACATTATTTGATGAAACTGCAACCATCACAGATAAACTGGACCACTTATTCTCTTCTAAATACTTGCAAGGGAATGAAAAGGAAGACATCATGAATTTCAGGTCAATAGGTGAAACAGAATTGCACAATTACATATCATGTGCTATTCTATATAATCCAAATGCAAAAATGCCACCTCGAAAAAGAAAGAATTTAAACACATTTACAACAAAGTTGCCAACTGTAGCAAAACAAAAGAAACAACTACAAGATCAAAAACTTGTCAATTACATTCTGCGTAAAAAAATTGCATACTCCAAAATGACAGGAATTCCAATAGATGACCTCAGCCAATTTATAGAACTTCCACGGGCAATTGCAACAGTTGATGGTTACCCTGAGAGTGGTCAGAAGGCATCTGTTGGAAAAATTCTGAGAGCCAGGTACCCAAATGCATTTCATACAGATCTGTACTCAAACTTTGTCCCAGAATGCATAGTATTGGAAGGAATGTTTCTGATCAATATGTATCCCTTGGCATTTCATCAAACATTTAAAGACTATATTTGTTTTCTCTGTCGAAGATGGTTGAAGCCCCACTTCATTAAACATACAACAAAAGAAATACACATTATATTTGATCATCCTGGGAGACATGGTGTTTGTCCTAAAGATATTGAGAGGGCAAGGAGAGATACTGGAAAAGACCAGGAGGCTTCATTTGATACTCTTTCCCTCGAATCACTGTTACCAAGCAACTGGAGAAAATTCCTGTCTGTAAGAAAACACAAACGTCTGCTTGTTAATTTAATCTCCGAAGCTATTTTGCAACTTTCAACAGTTTATATCAACAATGGTCAGATTTTAGTAACTGCTGGAGGGTTTGATGGAAAGTACACAGATAAAGCTAAATGTACTGATTCAAAAGGTAATATTTCCATATATGAAATCTACAATTCCAATCATGAGGAGAGTGATTCTAGGGTTGGTTGCACGCCCTAACATCTAAACACACAAAAATATTAATATATTCCCCTGACTCTGATGTTTATAATATAGGACTACCGTTAATAAGACCTTTCTCAAACAAGCACATTTGTATTCAATTGAAGGCAGGAACATTTGAAAACCTTTACCTTGATATGTCAAGACTGTTAGATGACATTGAACATGATATGGCTTTATCTACTTTACCTACAGGACTCCTGGGCAAAATTATTCAAACACTCTTCATTTGCTCTGGCTGTGATTATATTTCATTTTTTAGACTGGCTGGAAAAAGTCATTTTTTGATTCATTTTATAAAAATGCAGAATTTATCACAGGTATCAAAAGTACGGACAGCTATGCAAGGGGAATGCTGAGTGACACAAGCCCTGAAAACAAAGAATATGGATTGTTAGCATTTTATCGACTGGCGGGCTGTGTGTATTTCCAGAAACATTCAGCTGCATTTGCTTCATTTGATAATCCAGCCGTTCATTTCAATTCATTTGTTTCCCCTGATCTTTCTGTAATGCAAATACATACAAAATGGTTAGGAGATATAAGAAACAGAATTTGGGATCGTATTGACAGTGAGGTCGGTTTCCTTCCATCTGATGGAGCCCTGAAATTCCATTGGTATAGAACCTGTTGGGTTTCTCAACTCTGGCAATCTGCTAATCTAATACTGTTGACCTTACGCCAGTGGAAGACTATGGATGGACAGTGGATGACAAGGGAAACTTAAAAGTAGTGTGGGATTCCCCAGAATACCTAACACAGGTACAAAAAAACATTAAATTTTGGACAGATGGTTGTAGTTGCAGAAAAAGTAAATGTATAAACAACAGATGCAAATGCTATAAGATGAAAAACAGATGTAGTCCTGGTTGTAAATGTCTTGAATGTGAGAACACTCACTCAGAGTTGCAGACACAAGTACTTAGTGAAACAAACACAGATTATATTCAAACACTACTTGAAATAGAGGAAGATGAACACTTGCATGAGCAGACTATTCCTGATGTCGATCTCAATGTTTTGATTGACAATGAAACTGGTAATGTAGTGTTTGTAGGCGACAATCAAAGTGACAATTTACCTGAATACTTAGACTGCAATGACACATATTTCAGTGACAATGAACTTGAACAGGATTTAGATATTGAATACAACCAACTTTCAAATTAGTGTACAAAACTGTACATTGTAGGTGTGGAACATAATGCAATTGTGTTTGTTGAACTGTTAGCATGTCAACTGAGAGGCCTAGCTATGGTAGGGTTCACCCTTGTACCACCATGGTTTGGTCCAAATCTATTGTTTTCCAAAGTTGGACCTCTTTACAGGGAAATGGTGTGAAAGGGTTAAAGAGTGTCTCTATCATCATGACTCATGACCTGTTTTTAATTATCTGCATGTTCCTCTTATCATACCATTCTTAAGGCGAGGCTCCATTTTCATGTGTATGTGTGTAAATTTATATTTAGCAAAATGTTTGTTTGTCATGAAAACTGAAAATATAACAGGCTACTTAGTGCAAACATTGTAAAAGGACTGTGATGAAGTTACCCTTTTGTATTATCTGACTAACACAACAATAAAATGATGCAATTTTTCTGATGAATTCACCTAAAACTTTACAGTGCTAATTTGCCTGGTGTTGCTAGGTTCATGGGCTTACATAATTTGGATATGTGTCAACACTGGCTCAAGGAAAATATCTTCCCTGTACTCCTGGATTTTAGCCCAATGGTGAAACAAATAACAAGACAGTACACATGGTTTTTGTTATCATTATGCACAGTCACGTGTTACAATTTATTTTTGAGTCCTCACATCACATGGCCTGAGTTCAAAGAGGAAGATTAATACTGAATAATAACAGAAGTAGCCATTGTGTTTTGAATAATAAACACATGAAAAGATACAGACTACTTTTACAGTGCATTGGTTTCCGGTATTACATTCACCACGGTCCCTCTATCACGATAGAGGGACCGTCTATTCACCAACCTTTTGGGTAATGTCCATACTAGTTCTGATAACACTGTCAACAAGCCTTTTCACGTTATAATGCCATATTAGTATCAAATATACAGTCAAATGCCATTGTGGAGTGACGTGATACAATGAATACCACTCACATCCTGAATGAGTACAGCGAGTAAAGGCCTTGCACGCGCTTCCGACCTTATCGCGTAGACAATGTTTGTACGTCTTTTTCAGAAGTGTCACATTTCTATATACAGGCATCTCCAGAAGCAAAACTTCGGTCAAATAGTGCATACATCTAGGGCTACAAAAATATCTAATAATATCTGGAGAACACCATCACATACTCAATGTATCGGCTAAAGTTGATGGTAAATCAAGACGATTAACCTCTATTTTCGATAATCCGCCGATTTATAAAAAGTCACAGCGGGCAAGAAATAACACTGACCTCCACCATTCTCGGTTTGTTTTAAACTAGAGGTGCTTACCCCACGTAAGAAGGTTGTTTTGCGAAAAATATCCCAACGGATCGTGAGAAACATGTCGTTGTTTCCGGATTGTGCCTGTGACCTCTGCCACGGGTAAAAGTTCAAATATCGTGACGTCACCCAAGTCTAAAATCGCCCTCAACGGTGAGCGCTTGCGTTCGTACTGATGGTACGGATGTTGATTTCTCAGTACTGTAATAGAACAACGACATTAAGCAGTATCATGTCAAGTAATTGCGTATTTGCATATTTGATGAACTTTCATAATTAGTGTGATTTGTCTGCGAATGCTTCATCAATTTGATGAAACATGGCACAGATGTTGATCTTTTGGTGGTGTAATGGTGTGCATAGATATGTAGTAGTATCATGTTAATTAACTTTCAATATACATGTTTAATGAATTCTCGTAATTAGGCTGGTATGTCAAGAAATAGTGAATCAAATTTCATGAAACTTGCTACAGACGTTGAACTCACATAGCTTTAAAATTTGAATGAAGACATTTATTAATGTAATTCAAATTATTTGTTAATTTACTTATTTAATGAACTTGCCTAATTAGGGGGCTATGTACAGGATGTTGATCTTTCAGTACTTTAATGCTGTGCAAAGACATTAAGTAGTATCATGTCAATTGATTGCCAAATTTCATATTGGATAAACGTTTATAATTAGTGTGATATGTCTAGAAATGCTGTATCAAATTTGATGAATTGTGGTACAGATTTTGATCTTCCAGTAGTGTTATGGCATGTGAAGATAACTTAGTATCGTGTCAGTTAATTGCTGATTTGCATATTTAATGAATTTTCTTAATTTGTCTGATATGGTGAGAAACAATTCATCAAATTTCATGAAACTTGGTACAGATGTTTAGCTCACATTGCTTTAACATTGAATGAAGACACTTAGCAGTGTCATGTTAATTAATTTTTAATTTACATATTCAATGAACTTTCCTACTTTGAGTAATTTTAATGAATATGTCATCAGTTTTGATTAAACTTTGTTCAGATATTGATCTAACAGTGGTTTAATACAATTCATTGATACTTAGTGGTGTCGCTTATAAAATGTGATACACGTGATTATCTGTCAGTGTTATAATAGAATGCAAAACTATTTTGCAACACCCTGTCTATTAATTACTAATTGACTTATTTGATGACTTTTGTAATTAGGTTGGCAGGCCACATTGGTTTTACGTTGTCACCACCATGCAAATCATCCTTAATCACAGATCAATTAATGAACAGATTTGAACTCTATCCTCTGTAAAGACTTGTAATCAAAGTACCCATTAACAAGTGGGGACAGTGTCGTTAATTATGACTTGTTCAAACTTGGTACAAGGATTACTCCCTATGTAATAATTATGCATGTCGATTTGTTTTGTGGTCTGATCCATTCTGGCTGTGTGATGGCCATTTTTGAATAGCGGAGACGATGTCACTGACAATGACTTTTTGAAAAAGAGCGCCGTTTCTAGAGCAACTGCACTACATTTGATGAAACTTTGTAAAGATGTGCCTCACACAGACCTCTGATAGCACACAGTCAGTATTGCATCAATTAATTGCTAATTTGCATATTTCATTAATTTTGGTAGTTAGGGTGGTATGTCTAGAACTGCAGCAAATTTGATGAAACTTGGTACAGATCTTTAGCACACAGTCTCAAAATAGAGTGTGTGTACAAAGACAGTCAGCAGTTTCGTGTGAATGAATTGCTTATTGCTAATTCCCATGGGCACTAACTGTGCTCCCTTACTTGCCAACTTATTTCTGTTCTCATACGAGGCAGAATTTATCCAGAACCTTATCAAGCAGAAAAAGGTCTCTGTAGCTCGTACTTTCAACCTTACATTTAGATACATAGACGGTGTTATTTCATTGAATAACTCTGAATTCAGTAAATATCTCGCTATGATTTATCCTCCAGAATTGGAGATTAAAGAAACTACAGAAACGGCCTCTTCTGCTTCATATCTGGACATTTTACTTGAATTTGACTCTAATGGTCACCTTTCTACTAGGCTATATGACAAGAGAGATGATTTCAACTTTAGTATAATTAATTTTCCACACCTCATCAGTAATATTCCACTCTCACCTGCTTATGGGGTATACATTTCCCAGCTTATTCGATATGCAAGAGCATGCAGTTCATATGGTGATTTTGTAGAGAGACATGGCCATCTCTCTTTCAAACTGTTAAATCAAGGTTACACCAGAGCAAGACTTGTCTCTACATTCAAACGCTTTTTTGGCAGGTATCGCAAGCTGGTTGATAAATACGATATCTCTCTTCGACAAATGATCACTGATGGCATCGGTGACATGGGGCCTTAGTTAGTGACCACTACCTATCTGACTTACAGATTGATATATGGCGGGTGCCACATGTGGGGCAGGATGCGCTTACTATTTTCGAAACACCTGACATCACTTCTTGGTCTTTTGGCCAGAGGTCCATATATCTTTCTTTCATGAATTTGACTTTGTTTGTGTACCGTCTATTTACTGTCTGTTCTGTGCTGTTTTGTGTCTATGTTTACAACTATTGTCTTACAAATTTTTGACCTAGTGTTATTGGATTATGGATTGGTATGATTGCGATTATTTTGCATATTTAATGAACTTTCCTAATTATTGCGCTATTTCTAGAATTAGTCTAATAAATTTGTTGAAACGTGGTACAGATATTGATCTCTTAGTAATGTAATTGTTTATGAAGACATTAAGCAAAATGATCTCAATTAATTGCTAATTTGCATATTTGATGAACTTTCATAATTAGTTTGATATGTCTTGAAATGCTGCCTCAAATTTGATTAGATGTGGTACAGTTGTTAATCTTCCAGTGACGTCATGGCATTCAAGGATATGCAATGAATTTTCATAATTAGCCTGGATTAAATGCATTAAATTTGATAAAAAAGTGGCACAATGTTGATGTAGATATGAAGAAGTACTATCATGCTTATTAACTGCTGATTTGCATATAAAATGAGTTTTCATAATCAGGCTGGTATGTCACAAATGGTTCATCAAATTCCATGAATCTTGGTACAGATGTTGAACTCACATTGCTTTAACATTTGAATGAATACTACCAGTGTCATTCAAATAAATTGCTAATTTGCAATTTAACGAACGTCCCTAATTAGTGGGCTATATACAGAAATACTGCATCAAATTCCATGAAAGTTGGTACAGATGTTGATCTTTCAGTACTGTATACTGTGCTAAGACATTAAGCAGTATAATGTCTATTAATTGCTGAATTGCATATTTGGTAAACTTTTATAATTAGTGATATCTATAGAAATGCTGCCTCAAATTTGATTCAGTGTGGTAGACTTGTTAATCTTCCAGTTGTGTCATGGCATGCAAAGATAGTAGTAGTGTCATGTCAATTAACTGCTGATTTGCATATTTAATGAATTCTCATAATTAGGCTGATATGTCAAGAAATCATTCATCAAGTTTCATGAAATTTGGTACAGATGTTGAGCTCACATTCCTTTAACATTGAATACAGACACCTATTGGTGTCATGTTAATTTATTTTTAATTAACATATTACTCTTATTACAAAGTTCATTAAATATGTCAATTAAAAATTATTCATATTAGAAAAGTCCTTTAAAAATGTCCATTAAAAATTAATTCTAATGTGAATGATATGTCCAATAATACTTCATCAAATATGATGAAATTTGTCACAGATGTTGATCTCATAATACAATTCATTAACACTTAGTGGTATTATTATGATATGTGGTACAGGTGATAATCTGTCAGTGTTAAAATAGAATGCAAAAATGTTTTTCAACATCCTGTGGATTAATTACAAATTTACTTATTTAATGACCTTTTGTAATAAGGGTGGCAGCCCACGTTGGATTTATGTTAAACCACCTGGGAACTCATTCGTAAAGGCCAGGGACTTGATCCAAGGATCAGGTGTGTTTTAGTTTATAAGAGGATTATGGAGTGTCATAGCCTTTTATTTTCCATTGAAATTGTAATCTTTTAAGTAGCTTTCCCTGCAAGACAATCTGACGTTTGAATAGAGTAAGTGTTGAGACAGGGAATGCAGTTTGTTGTGAATCTGAAAAGAAGCACTGTTAATAACACATTGTTTTGCAGGATCTGATTGCTGAAGATGATTATTTCAATCACGCTGACACAGTGGTGTTACCTGGATTGCTCTCCCCACCTGAAAAGTTTTCATTGGACTACTTTGTCCTGTCCGGCAATGCACACTTTGCTTTTAGAGGTTCACAAATTCTACCAAAAGAACTGACAGTGACTGTTTTTATTGGTGAAAGCTACAATGACTATGCAAAATATGGCATCTTACATGTTGGTTCCAGACAAACTGTTCGCATAAAGCAGTCAGAATACTACTTCCCATGTAACCTTAGAGTCTACGACAAAGGTGAGATTAACATTCCTCAAAAGGTCCTGTTGTCCAACGTTGACTTCTTCATTGATGGTGGATTTGGTGGTCCAAATCAACTCTCCATCTCAAATGGCAAATTGGCATTTGGTGCAAATGGACGGTCGTCATCCGAGGGCTCTCGTCGAAGCTTCTCATTCACAGACGTCACAATACTTGATGGTGGTGTCATTGAAATGGTTGAAGCCAGTGCGCAGTATATTTTGAGAGCTAACAGCATTGACATTCGTCCAAGAGGAGTATTGAAGGCCAGAGATGTGATGATGATTCCCTCCACTATGAACATTGCAGCAGAGGGTCGCATAGATGCTGATTACACAGGGCACTCTGTCTATTCTGGTGACTGTGAGTACAACATTGACATTACTTCTCTATAATCTGTGTTAATCAGCCAGGCCCTCAACAGCATAGGGTTTCAGTGCACACTATGGTCACTGACAAAACATTTGAAACACTGGCAGTAGAATTTGATTAGTCTACGCTGAAGGTATCAGACATTCAGATCACAATGCCAGGTATTTGTGTAGGGATTACTTAAGTACCGGTAGGCATGACAGCTGGTGGTTGTGGACTCTTATATATCATTTATGAATTAGGCAAGTCAGAACCTATCAGCCACACTTGGCTTTGCAGTGGGATGTAAAGAAGTAAGGTTGTTGAAATCTGCAAAGTGGAGAATATTTTTTATGAAATGAGATAGATCAATCAATATTTTCCTTCTCCTTATTCAAACAATATTAAACGACACCTGCTTTGGAGGCTCTGGAGGTGCTCATGGAGGAGATGGCGGTATTGGAGAACATGAAACGTTACACAGTGAGGTTTATGATTCTGTTGTGGAGCCAGTTGAAATGGGTGACGTAGGAGGATGTGGAACATATGAGTGTAGTCAGTCTGATGGACCAGCCGGTGGGGGCGCTGTTCACATCATTGCTGACTACATTGAACATCATGGATTGATCAGTGCAAGGTATGTGGATATGTCTCATTCTAAACTTTGTCGTCTCTAGTGAAACTTTGCATAATCATGAAGAAATGACTGAACCTTTCCAACTTTGTTCAATTCTCAATTTTCAACAACTGAACCAACCATAGACATTTACTGTGATTCCATTAATATTGCAGAAGCAAATTTAGAAACAGTTAAACTTTGTAATGTTTGACAGAACATGTGATGCCAGTCCGAGTTTTCTACCCAAAGTCCTTTTCTTGGGATGAGAGTTAACGTTTTGCTGAACTGGTGTTGTTCATTTAATGTTACAGAGGTCAAAATGCCAATGATATAACCAATGGTAACAAGGCAGGTGGTGGAGCTGGTGGCAGTGTATGGATTGATACTAAGACAATAGTAGGCAATGGTAAGAAATAATCTAATTCAAAGTTCACTATAATTGTAGATTTCTTAATATGGCCATCTCTCTTACAAACTGTTAAATCAAGGTTACACCAGAGAAAAACTTGTCTTTACATTCAACACTGATTCTCAGTTAACAGGGACAATTTGCTGTGCAGCATGTCGTATGGCTATAGAATTGAACACTGCTCAGAAAAGTCTTATAGGATGTTCGAACTTTAGACAAAATAGCTATTTTACACTATAAACATCTACATGCACGATTGAAATTCCTTATTTAAAAAATTCTACCTATTTGAAATTTGTTTTTCCCATCAAAATCGCAGTAAAATGGATGTCGCATTCAGCATACCCGTTACATTTGCTCTTGTTTCTGAAAATTTGCTGACATATTTGAGTATTACTTTCCTTCTTTCTTTAAAGTAATATGTCACACATTTAGTAAGCAAATTTTACGCTGAAGAATTACTGCCTTTATTGTTTACTTTATGAATTTTCGTTGTCGTATAATCACAGTAATTTACGTGATCGTTGATTACGCGATCTTTATCCGTTGTTCTTGTACGCAAATATTTAGAGTAAATCTCTTTATTTTATTGCTAAAAGAAATAGTACGCGGATACGGTCTGTTCTAATTCTGTTTCAATAGCAAGTAAACAAAGTTTTATTTACAATAGTAAGTTGTTTATTTACCATAGTTGCCCAGTCTACACGTATAGATAATCATGTAATAAACGTTACCATGAATTTTCTGATTGCTGAAGTTAGTAAGTTTTTGCAATCCACATATATTATGATGGGACAAGATCACCTTAAACATGAACCAGAAACATGTTTTCAGTAGACCGAGTTTGCGTAGAAATTGCTTAAAAACTTTTAAAATGTAATGAACGTTACGTAAACTACGTTACTAGTGAAAAACGTTACCAGCGTATTACCCTAAAGGACGCCACCACACACTGACCTGGTGTTAACCCCAATACTATTCACAATGAGGCTGACACGCTGTCCGCTAGCCGACAACAGCAGACGACTCAAATCGCCACTGAGCCCAACAAAAAGGTGAGGAAATGATTCTGGAAAACAGACTCTGTGAATAGTTTGCTCGTGTACGGTGTACCCTTATCTTGTCGTGTTCATGATACAGTTACAGTAAGAGTTATTACGTAATTTGCTATCTTGCTGTCTCGCTATTCGGGTCCCTACGCTACAACGTGAGAATCAATTTGGCTACACTGTGCATAAATGTAGGTCATATGGCTGGCTATGTTAGCGGGTGGGAATTGTAACGTAAATTACTGAAGTTTGAAAAGGCTAACTTGATCGGGCTAAATCTGATTTTCAGTAAAACGTTTGGTATTTTGACATAATATTCCGATTAACGAAGCAAACTAATTATGAATACTGGCAAACAAATATTCATAATTGTATATCTATTTTACAAATTTAAAATTTAGATGATAGCCCTTACCGAAAATTATTTCTACCGCAAATTTGCCGTAAGTTTGCTGCAAATATGCAGCAAGCATATAGCTTGCAGGAAGGAGTTGCAGAAGTTTGCAGCTAGATGTGACCCTCCTGCAAACCCTTAAATCATTTTGCAGCAAATTTGCGGTAAACAAGTATATTGCTGCAAATATGCAGCAACACATGATTGACATATTGCCCAATATTTCATTACCAGGGAGTACACCCTACACATTGTGTACAGTTGCACTTCGTGACCAGTCTCATATGTAAGCAACACAAAATTGATCTTGCATTTATATTTTATGTTCATTTATTTCATAACAGACAATCCACTTTTTAAATTATAATAACTGGTAATGCTAGATCATAATGGACAGCTTCAGTTAAGCTGTTGAAGCATTGCATGGATATAAGAGTGCATCTATAGTATATACTGTAGTGACATAATGTAATAAAAGTAACCTTTGACAATCCGGTTGGGTAAATTATGGTTGGATCGAAAACTGAATTTTTAGGGAAACAAATTTTTAAAACAGGGACTTGTCTGTCTTGCAAGGTACACCCTGTATTTTCTGCGAATGATACCAAAATGCAATCAGTTTGGAACGAAATGTGCGTCTGATGATGGTCTTTAAGGACACGTCGTAGACTTTTGTTACTGCAAATCTGTACCTAATGTTTGGTTTAAGCAAGGACCCGCCACTACCTCCAAGCAGAGTGCTCCAAGCTATATCCCATCAATATAGTAGAGGCAGGGCTCGAAATTAGCGGTAGTCCCACGTCCACAGACTACCAACTTTTCTCTTGGGCTACCAAAATCCGTGAAATGGTAGTCCGCATGGACTACCAAAGCCTGTGATCTGAAGTATAGTCAGTATACTTGGCATGCCATGTCCGGTCCGTTATTTTGCGACCAGCTACATGCAGTCAAACCCAGATGGACACAGAAAGGCCATTCTAGGCCTATGATTTTGTAATAGAAATTACGAAGA
This sequence comes from Ptychodera flava, assembly GCF_041260155.1. Classification (NCBI taxonomy): domain Eukaryota; kingdom Metazoa; phylum Hemichordata; class Enteropneusta; family Ptychoderidae; genus Ptychodera; species Ptychodera flava. Next base: position 1,792,970 of record NC_091944.1, on the reverse strand, counting down.
CCACCGTGCAGTGGAACTTTGCAATAAAGTTTCAATATTTAAACTGTGACTTATTTGAATGACAGGCACAGGAAATGATGGCCAATGGAAACGCACTTTCATTGCATTTTGACAGGGACCATGATTTTGATCATTATGTATCAATCACAATTACACGAAAATTATGCCTCCTCCCTACAGAAAGCCCATGGTCTATTTTTAGCCCTGCTACAGTATGTCTCAGTGCCGAGAAGGTTGTGTCGTTGTCATGACGACTCAAAATTTGCATACAACTCTGAGAGTGAAAGGGGTTGTCCATAGGTCACCAAACTTTTGAGTATCACTATCGTCCATTATAATACCCGTTTCCGTGGGTATTAAAGATGTGCAATATTCACATCAAATAACTAGGAAATTCACTTCACGGGCATGCAGAATCTTGAAAAATAGCCTTTTCTTGTCTAGTTCAAAAAAAGATATCCTTGAACTAAAATATGCATGGGCTACCAACCATTGTCACTGGACTACCAACTTCAGAAAATGGTAGCCCAAGTGGACTACCAGGGAAAAAGTAATTTCGAGCCCTGTAGTATACGGTACGTACAATGCACTGTTAGCTTAGGGGCAACATCAAAAGTTCAACATAATAAATCTAACTTAATTGCTTAAGTTTGGCCTCAGACCCCCCCCCCCCTCCCTTCTAACTTAACTGACCTAAAATTGAAAAACATTGCGGACTCATACCCTGTACTAATTCTTTCAAACGACGTACCAATGTACCATTGAATTAAATAAAAATTGAAAACCATTATAAAGTAACAAAAATACGGATGACTGGATCGGTTTTAGCGTACAAAAAACAGCCTTGAAATGGTAAAATTTGCCAAAAAGACGTTAAATCGTTTTTGACTGCACATAAATTAATTTGGCCAAAACCCCCCACCCCCAAACTTAAGCAATTAAGTTTTTTTTCAAACATCGATCTTTTGACGTCGCCCTGTTAGCTTACAGTGTGTGTCCCATCGATGCCGCTAACAAAATCTCGCCTTCTGATAACATAGGTCGAGGTAAAAGGCTTGTGTCCATGTTTTCAGCGTTAGAGTTATATTGTCGAGCACAAATTTTAGGTTTAGGATTGCACTCCATCCCGAGTCGCTGTACGAAAATTCATTGCGCTACTTCGCCAATGTTCAACACGTCCTGTATATCAGCTGCGAGCAGCCGACATGTTTTACACTCTCCGGTCACGGTTCATCAAGGTCAGTTCGCGCATTGATATTGATTTTTCGTGCTGAAAGAATTTTTACTCTCTTTTTAATCTTTCTATGATAAAAATAACCATTTACATTAAACTAATAAATTAAATGCTATATTAAGTATGAAATATAACGGATTGGTGCAGATGTAGAGTCAATTCCAGCGTTTAAAAACGGGACTACATTATCAATCGCGTAATGATTTATAGATCGCACTTCCGTTTATCGTCATGAGGCTTGATCGGCGCGAAGTTAGATTTTAGTACCATCGGCCAGTGTTGGCTGCGTACTTGTGATCAGGGAGTTATCTAGTGGACAATTTCGTGATCTTTCTATGGAATCGCCAGCCAAATGATATCACATAGTTGCAAAAACGTGTATACAGTACCAGGGACTGGCGGAGTTCTAAATTTGTGAACGCGAGCGGCAGTAATGATGCCGACTATATTTTCTGAGTACGGTATTTACACACACTCAGCACGGAGAGACCTGCAACCGGGAATCGTCCAGCGTTTGCGGGCCGTTCACAAATGTAAGTCAATGTACCGTTGGTCTGTACATCGCTATTATGTTCTGTAATCGTTGTATTGCAATGTTTACCTAAAGATAAATTTTCGTTGAGTACTGATTCATACTGAATTCACTTTCGTTTCACAACAGTAGGCCTACGTGCTGAGATTTTTGCAGATTGTCGCCGTCGTGTATGTAAACAACATAGCATGCGGCGAGTTGTCCGCTGTCGGACATTTTAATTAATTTCGATCATGAATATTTATGCATTTTCTGCTTCAATTTTTCAACTTGATTATATCTCATTTTCAAATAATTATCGATTTCTTTCATGAAATTTACAATGTTTGGTCAAACGGTAAAGTCTTACACTCTTTCCTGAACGATTTATATTTTACAGAATCCATTGCTGGTACACGTACGCTAAAGGGGACTAGAAATTCAGAGAACAGAAAGCCAAATCGCAGCCTTTGACAGTAATGTAAATGTTACATGAAACTTCTCAAGTCAAAAGAAAATCTTGACATGATCATGACACTTATTTGGCATGAAATGAACATGGCATATAAAATAAATCGTACCACAATTGAATTTAACCTTTTTTTCTCTGTCGTCTTTTAATTTATAATAACTTTATTTGCGCTGACCATTGTTTCTCGTGAAACTGGTATTTCAGAGCTTAGTTGGATCACCGTCCACCCACCTGGTGGGTGGAGGGACGGTGGTTGGATAAAACACATCTTGTGGTGCTGTCCACAGTCTGCCATAAGATTTGTCAGATTTTCATTCTCAACCATGTCACTGACATTGGCCATGTTTTGTGGAGGGACCGTGGTCTACACAAGTGATTCTACAACTTCTGTGTACATATTTGAACTGAACTTATATTTTTGGAGAAGATAAAATTTTTTGGTTTTCAGTATCTCTTGTCAATTATAATGTATTTAGTTACTAAATTATAATGTATTTAGTTACTAAAACTGAAATTGGTAAAAGTTTATTCCAGAGCTGACTGTTGTGGAATTATACCAACTTTTGAAGGAAATTTTGTATTGTGTAATTTGCAGCAAATGTGCAGTAACATGCAAAATAATTTGCTGTATTATTTTCAGTAATATTCAAATTAATTTACCGCAAGTTTGCTGCAAGGATTGTGCCGCAAATTTGCTGCAAAGAGTTTACAGCAAGGTTGCGGCAGGGGGTTTGCTGCAAATATGCAGCAAGTTCACAAGAAACCTAATTTGCATCTGAAAAATGAACCACCCGCATATTTGCGGCAAATAGTTTGCTGCAAATTTACTGCAAAGCTTGCGGCAAATTTGCAATAACAGTTTGCGGGAGGCCTAAAATTTCGGTAAGGGAGATGAGACGAGCTTAGTAGGTAACGTATGTCACCATTACGGAGAAACAGTTGTCATATTTTGTGTCATATCGTATTTTAAAGCTTGTACAAGTACGGAATAGTAGACGGAAAAGGTATATCTTCCTCAAAACGTCATATTAAAGCACATTTTAATTTTCTAGCAGAAAATATGAAGCTGCAATAACCGTAACGTAGATTACAAAATATAATGAAACAACAATTTGTTGTTTTTTAACATCGTCATGGGCACTATGTGTCTGTAACCATAAAATTATTTTACTACTAGTTGCAGAATGGGGAAAACTAGAGCCGAAATTCAGAAAGCTTACAGAGAGAGAAAACGACTCAAAGAGGGAGATGATTTTTTGAGGAAGGAAAGAGAGCGTGTTAAGAAGTACTACAAACCAGTAAAAGAGTTAAGTAAGAAAGCAGCACAGCAAAGACGAGAGAAAATTAGAAAGTCAGTACAGTTGTGTAGGAGAAGACATAAAGCCAACAAAGCACTATGTCAGTTACAGAATACGACACCTGTCTCAGATTCTGAAGGTGTGACAACCAGGTCTTCGACGAGCTTACCTTCTCAATCAACAACAAAAACGACACCGGGTAGATTAGTAGTAAAACTGAATTTTCGAAGAAGTAGTACAAAGAAGAGAGTAAGTAGAGCGGTATCTAAGGCACACAGAGAGATACAAAGAATGAAAATGGAGCTACAGAAAAAAACGCGAGCATATAACAGAGTCAGTAGAAAGTATCAAAGGTTGTTTAATCGTGTAGGAAATAAAGCATACTCACAAACAACGAAAGAAGTTCAGATGAGTTCAACACCGAGAGGAAAAGCAGAATCTGAACTCAGACGTGCTGGTTTAAGTCCAAGAAAGGTGCCACAATTAAGAAAGAAATTACTTTTCGCGAATGTAGTGTGTGAGGAAATCAAAGAAGCGCAAGACTGTGAACAAGGGAAGTAAGAAGAGATTAATCGGGAGAGTAGTTTCTGGCAACATAATAAAGAAATATAGATGCATGAGTAGACTGAGAACAGAGACAGGTGTTGATAGAAAACGGCAAATTGTTTCTAAAGTATGTCAGCTGAGAGGAAAAGCCAGGGCTAAGTTAAAAGAGACAGTCGTTAATTTCATGGAGCGAGATGATAACAGCCGTGTGTTCCTGGGAAAAGTGATGTTAAGAAAACATCTGAAGGGAAAAAACAAAAGAGGGTAATGACAGATTTCATGAAAAATGTCCATGCTAAATTCTGTGCTGAGAATCCGCATATCAAAATATCGTTTTCCGCATTTTACAAATTAAGACCGGTGGAAATTCAATTGACGAATTTCATGTCTAGAAACAGATGTCTTTGCCTAAAACACCAAAATGTGATGTTAAAAATTAAAGCAATGAAAAATATGGGAATTAAAATTGTTGGAAATCCGGATCAATTTGTATCACTAAATAGCCCTGAACAGATGAAAAATATTCTGTCAGAGATAAAGTCAAATGTTGCCAAATATGAACATTGGAAGCGGGTTCAGGTAGAAGATGGCACCTACAAAACCAAAATAGTTGAGGAAGAGGTTACCACGGCAAAGTTTATCGAAATTGTTTTGAATGAGCTCGAGGAATTCCGCCAACATGTGCATCGAGTGAAGGTACAGTATGAACAACTTCATAAATTGAAGGAGAATCTTCCAGAAGGTCATGCCATGGTTCAAATGGACTTTGCTGAAAATATTCATGTATTTCGGCAGATGAAGTACAAAGTGCGTATTGGAATACCACCATGGTAACCCTCCACCCAGTTGTTCTGTATTATTAAGATTCAGCAGCTGAGCTACAACACAAATCAATGATTTTTGTCAGTGACGAACTGAGCCATTATTGCAATACTGTACTTGCAATAATTAAAAGACTCATTCCCTACTTGAAAAAGGAACTTCCTTTCGAATGTAAATGGCTTCATTACTGGACTGATATTCCTACTTCCCAGTATCGGAATAAACACATCATCAATTTAATATCCATCCATGAAGAGCGATTCGGAATGAAAGCCACCTGGAAACACTTTGAAGCTGGCCATGGAAAAGGGCCATGTGACGGCCTGGGAGGAACTTGCAAACGACTGGCTGATCTAGCTGTGAGACAAAGCAAAGTAAGTATTCAAAGTGCAGCCGATTTCCATGCATGGGGATCCGAGCAAGGAAGCAACATAAACTACATGCTGGTCAGTAAGTCTGAATGTGAGTGTGCCGCCAAGGAAAATTCCACCCTAAACGTAAAACCTGTCAAAGGAACAATGAAGATCCATGCTGTCGTTGGACTTGGCAGTGGCGCTATTTTGCACAACAAAACGTCGTGCTACTGTGATGCTTGTAAGCAGGGGAGTTGTGGGAAGAGGCTGCTGTGTCGTTGCCAAATACTCCTGTCTGCCGTCCTTCAACATCTAAGACTACTGCTAAAAGTACATCGGAAACAAAACAACAGCATGGCGAGGATTCAGAAGAAATTAACCCCAAAATAGGTGATTGGGTCGCTGCAGTATACGATTGTGCATGGTACATCGGTCAAGTAAAGGAGATAGATCCGTTTGACAAGGAGATCTACATATCTTTCCTGCAAAAATGCCCTGGTCGAGCAGGAAATATTTCCTTTAAGAAACCATCTAGAGATGATGAAATATGGGTATCATTGAAAGATGTCTTGTGCTGTATTGAGCAGCCTCGGAGTGCATGTAAAAGAGGAAGGGTGCTTCATGTAAGTTCATTAACTGAAGAGCTAGTTCGAGAAGAATTTTTGCGATGGAAAAAAATCAGATAGATCATTAAAATACCATTACAGTTTACTAAAGTTCAATTGATCAACATTTTAAACAAGGATGACTTTGTTGATATTTCTGAATTCTCAGAGAATTTGACTACCATGTGTTGCGTTATGAAATGAAATCCGTTTGGCAACATTTGCCACCTCGTTTCTTGTTTGTATGAAGGATTGTCGTAACTCTCTTTCGATATAAAATAGCGACTAAACCTTGTATTATCACACATATTTCTTCGAGAGAAATCGGTGTTATTGACTGACTTGACATTTTAACTTTACATTTCCTATGAAGCAGTCGGATTGATATGTAATTTACGTTACGGTTATTTAAGATCCTCTTTAAAGTGGATAGAGTGTGATAGATAGCTGAAAACTGCTACAGAGGACTACAAAGACATTAGTCTATCGAGTATCTATGATGTTGTTTTAAAATACAAACTTTTTTCAAGAAATGTTCCAATTTCGATGGCTGAAACATTCCATCCATCCATCCAGAGGGATTAGATAACATACAGTTTTGTTCAAAACGACTTAAGCTTAGATGTTAACAGAAATATTGCTATTGATAACGATAATTTGTTTCCTCGATGTTAGTTATGGCACATCGGATGTTAAAAAGATGACTAGAGTTATTGCATGTAACTTGTAACAGTTTCTTTAATTTACGTTACCATAAGACAATATTGACGTAATCTACGTTACAACTTTTCAGGACAATATAATGTTTTTACTAACAACATAGCACAGTTGTTAATGAAATTGTCTACATTTCACATTCAACACAAAATAAAAGAAGAAACAATGTCACCTGAACGGTTAGTCAGTTTTATGTATAACAAAAGATGCTATCTATGCCCATGAAAACTTTTATTTAGATTGATGGTATCACGAATGTGGCAGTATTTTTTGTCTGTCAGCAGTATGTTGTAAGTATTGAATACCAATTTTATGAAGGCTATGGGTAACTTGCTCTTAAATCATATTATTACTTTTCGAAATATCTGTTGCTAGTTTGGTGGGTATAACTATTTCAAAAACAGTCAATGGTAACGTAAATTACTTTCTAAATTTGCATACCTATAATAGAATCGCACAAAAAATAAAAACGAAGTTGATTTATGTGTTGAAAATTTGCACAATACTGCAAAGTCATGTCCATAATACTCAGGATATAAAAATATATTGATTAGCCAGCATCACATAAAAAAACACTTTAGCCTCAACTTTGTCCACTTTAACTGAGAATCAGTGTGGAACGCTTTTTTGGCAGGTATCGCAAGCTGGTAGATAAATACAGCATGTCTTTTCGACAAAATGATCGCTGATGGCATCAGTGACATATTGGACCTTAGTTGGTGACCACTATCTATTTGACTTACAGATTGATATATGGCGGATGCCACATGTGGGGCAGGATGCACTTACTATTTTCGAAACGCCTGACATGACTTCTTAGCCTTTTGCCCAGAGGTCCATTTATCTTTCTGTCATGAATTTAACTTTGTTGTGTGTACCTGTGCTTTGCTGTCTGTTCTGTGCTGTCTTGTGTCTGTTTTTAAGAAGTGTATTACGAATTTTGACCTAGTGTTATGGATTACGGATAGGTATGATTGCGATTATTATCGAAACGGAAATATGCGTTGGGTATCCCCAATCAAGATATCTGTCATCCACCTCATAAGAAGTAAACTTTTACTGGTCATTTTGTATGGATGGTTAATAATATAATTTAATAATAATTTTCCATGATTGGTAATTATATCAGATATCAGAAAAAGACATTAAATTTTATGCTGGTGTTCTATTTCTACTAAATAGGTCATATCGATGTCAGTGGAGGAAATGGTTACAGAGAAGGCAATCACTCTTACGGAGGAGGTGCTGGGGGTGGCTATGTATCCCTTGGATACAAAGACATGGAACTCACTGGTGACATTACTGCTAAGGGTGGATATGGACACCAAAATGGTGCTGCAGGGGCTGTGTACTATGCTCAGCTGACTGAAACACGAGAAGAAAGAAAGGTAGACAGCTGAAATTTTTCATAGAACGGACATCAGACCAACCACAAAAATAGTGTTTGTTCCTCATTGCTGTGTAGGTCAATCTAGGCTAGCCATGTCAGCAATTTTCAGCTCACATTTGGTATACCAATGTGAGGTTATTGTATAAACTGAATTCGGTGGTGTCTGTATGTATGTCTTTATGTCTGTCTGTATGTACATATGTATATATGTATGTACATACGTACGTACGTACCTGTAGTATGTCCGTCAACATCAAAACTCGCTAACCACTGCACTTTTTAGCTTGGTATTGGGTGTATGGATGCATCCTGGGCTACAGATGGGATTTAGTTCAAATGAAGTTTACATTGCCAAAATTATGCAAATGAGCTTAAAAAATGTGAATGATTGTTTTGAAATTTTGTGTGCAAGTACCTTAGGTGAACCTTATACAGTTTCATTAATATTGTGAAGATATCTTGAATTTTGTATTTTTGCTGAACTTTTTGGTTAAATTTCTGATTTTTTATCGAAAATTCTTTTCTCTGAAACCGCCGGCCCAATTGCTCTCAATTTGGTTTGGATGTTGGAAAAGTGTTACCCATCTTATTTTTTGAAATTATTTCAAAATAGGAAAAATTACTGTTTGGGGGCAATTTTGTCATTTTTGGTCAAAAAATCTTAGAAAATATTTTCTTTTTAAAACTGCTGGACAGACAGCTTTTATATTTGGTATACAGATTTCAGCGATGACAAAGTTGGCTGTGTGGAAATGGTCCTGAAATATACAAATTGTATTTTTAAACAATTTTGTCATTTTTGGTCAAGAAAACTTGTTCTCTGAATTACTTGTCTGATAGCTTTGTAATTTAGTATAAAAGTCCTGGGGGAATTTATTAGATAAATTTCAGCTCAAAGTGTCAGGAAACCCCCAAATTTGTATATTTTTGTGACCATAAATGACCTACACCAACCCAGGATATGTTGTGAGAGAGTTTCGAAGGTTTTGAACATAATTTTGCCATATTGGTATCAAATTGTAGGAAAAAATAATCCAGAAAACAAAGCTTAGATTAATTTTTTATTGTGGACCAATTTTTAAGATTCCAGATGTCATTATGTAAGATTCCAGATGTCATTATCACCCCCTGCAGTGGAAAGCATTTCAATATCTGTAACTAACTTTAGTGCTGTTTACATTTGAATTCCAGCACTCATGCCATTAATTAAAAAATCCCCAAGGTTGTAAATACATTTCCAGCCATCTAGCCATTACAGCTTTTTATGTAAACATGGTCAATACCAAGGGATGTAACATTTGATATGCAGGAGGAGGTAGGGTCTAGAAGATTGATGAGGTAGCATTACTTTTCTACCAGATTCATTGTACTTGTTTTCCCCACTCTTCCACCTTTTCTTTTGTCAAGCTTTCCTGGCTGATTTTTTGTTGACATTTGCTTATGTATTTAGGATCTGCTGTCCCATTGGTATAGAAGTTGATATGCATGTTCCTAAAGATGACCTCCAGTACCTAAGTTGCAGACCTATACTTTTGTCATTCTTGTTTTTCTGGTTTAAATATTTCTTGAATGGACCAATTCAAACTGAATGTGAGGATATAGTGTCCGTGACGGTATTTTTCTACTAGCTGCGACAAAATGTTTAGTATATAAGAATTAAACTGACAGTGTCCTATGCATGGCAGAAATGCTGATGCAGTGTTCTCCACAAGGGGTTTTTGACGGGCGGTGCGCCCGGCTTCTTTTTGTCGCCGCCCACCTTTAATCTCGCCCGCCCACCTTTGTTTTCTGTCGCCTAAACTGTTTTCACAGTCAGTTGTCCGAACAATATCTGAAAGCCTATTGAATAAAAATGACAGCAACTGACAACGTCGTGTAATAAAGAGGGACCGTTCACACATCTGTCGGTTTGTTTTGCGACTGCATGCAATCCTCAATGTTCTCCCCAGGCCCCGACGGCCCCGATCCTGTTTCATATCCGCCGGCGCCGATACTCTTTAGTAAATGTGGTTGAAGACCTATGTTTCTCAGCGGCGATTTTGTCACGCTCTTATTTCAGCAAGCTTTTCAAGTGTGAAACGGCCGTAGTGCCGATGAACACTGGCTAAGACTTCAATTCAAAAAGCTTGAAATGTGTTAAGCTGCCGACCGTACCGTACAGACACCGTTTCATACAACGGACACGGTACACTCGAAGGCTCGGTGTTGCATTTTTGCCAGCGGACACTCAGTCAAAGCATCTATGCTATTGTCAACTGCCATTGCCGCCAATGTCTCGTACTTGTAAGGATCCGAAGGTCAGGAAAAGTGATTTCGATCAGATCTGGCTAAAATCGTACGATTGATTGAGACAAATATCAGATGCAAAAAAGTATGGTACTTCGCGTGCTCAGGTCGTTGCGTATCCGAGCCAAGTTAGCAATTTTGAGATCCGTGTACGTCCACATGACGTTGAAGCCATGTGTGTCATTTCCTGTCACGCATTCGTAACTTGCATGGATTCATTCGATTGACTTTGAGAAGCAGTTGCGTTTGATCAAGTTTCAAAATCCGTGACCGTTTTAAAATATCAAAGGCACAATGAAATGAAGTAAAAAGAAACTGCACGAGCTAAAATCATCATTCGTGTGATCATCCGAATACAGCAGCTATGTACCGTACATACGGTTCTGTAGGCCTACTGTATAGTTCAAAGGTCGCGTGTGATCGAGATCTAGTGCGCCAGCGTGCTCCACACAAACATGCATGGCAGCCTACGCCGCGCAGTTGTCGAAGTTTTGTACGTTTGCCGAACTAAGAGTCGATGAAATTTCAAATCTTTCTCTTGGAAATACTTGGTATCATTTTTTTCGGGCCTCCCTTTATTATGAATTGAGTTTTAAAGTCAACGTATGTTTCTCTGCAGGCATACTCCGCATTGTAACTTAGTGCATTATTCAGTCCCGTGTCAACTTGTCATGGACGTAAAAAAAAGACGTTCATGGCTTTACCAATCCGGCTACAGACAAACATATAGTAACAGAGGGTCACATGAAAACGTGCCACCATTTGCCACCGATTATTTCGAACACTGATACTTCTCATGTAGGCCTACTTTTGAATGTTGGTATTGTGCAATATATTTACTAAATTGTGTATTGTTTGTATTAGTTCAATGTGTTTTTTTTCACTTTTGATGTTTTATTATTTATTTAAAGTAAATAGACAGGATTTAAATGTAAAAATAAATTGTTTAGCTTGCCATTAATCACTGCTGAATGGAGAAAAATATTGAGAATGTCAGAAGTATATCTCATCACTGGAGTGCCTTGTGAATAGCCCTGGTGATATGTAACTTGTATGCAAATATTATGCAAATACATATGTAATTAGCCGTCCGCCTTTAATTTCATTTGTGGAGAACACTGTGATGTACATCAGATCACATACATATACATGGTACAGGTCACAATAGAGACCCTATGTAGCCGCGTGTCAGTATTACCACTGCTTTGAAATATTTTTCTTTTTTATGTCAGCAATTAGATCTTGTGAGCTCAAAAGTAGTATCTAGATAAAATAAAAAACATCATTTGTGTAAGAGACTTGAATAACAGACAAATCTGCATTTTTGGCATAATCATTTTTGTTTTCTAAACCTGTCTCTTGTAACTGATTATGTCATATTTCATCAACAAGAGTCAGTGTCTGAAATAGTGAAAGAGCAACTGCAATATTGAACTCTCAGTTCCCCAAGCCCTTGAATTTGATGGGCCTTTTTCACAAACAAACAAATGCAATTCAACTTCACCTAGTCAAATCTTCAAGAGTCAAAATCTCAGTTACTATTAACTTGATAGTTTATGCAGGATTTGCTGTGTTAAGTGATTTTGGTATACTATACTTGCATGAATCTTATGTATTGATGACGTGTTTTTACATTATTTGAAAACAGGTGATGATTGATAATCACAACATGCCATCAGGTTCTCATGAAGCTAAAGATGTCCTTTCATACATCAATCTGCATGAAGATATTGCCTTTTGGTACTTTGATGAGATCAACATCCAAGGCAGTGCAAAGTTACATTTGTGAGCAGAGCTGACAATGCTGAGCAGCCTCTTTGTATCAATTTCGGAAAGATCAGTGGAGACAGGCAGTCCATGTTTTATGTCACCAGGAAACAAGAAGTCTATGTAGGCGACTGTGGATGTGTCGGTGCTTGCTACTTCAATGAGCAAGAGACAGACCTTGAAGTCAACATCAATGTTGCTACCTTCAGTGCATTTGGAACAGCGGAATTGCTAATCCTGCGAGACGATGTCCAACTGGACATCTGTGGTGAACTGGCAGGAACTGAGGATATCACGATACAACATGACGGACAACTGACAACCAGTTACTTGGCAAGGACAAAAAGAAGTCAAGCTGGTTTCATGGACCTGAATATGGTAACACTGTATAAAGACGGCTATTGGAGTACATCAGATTGTTTCCCCAATCCAAACAACAGAATTCTTCAAGTAAACTTGAATCATCTCATTGAATATCCTAATTCTCATCTGGTGAGGATGGTATGAATTTTAACGTGAGTGAAAATCGTACTGTGATCTCTCCAGGTGAACCGTATCCAGAGATGTACTGTCAACCAGATGATGACGTGCTGCATTTGTTAACTGGCCAAAATTGCACTCTTGTGGCTGGAAATTACATCCTGGCAGCTGTCATCATTGAGAGTCAAGCTGAGATCTTTTTGGAAGGCAGTGCAAATGGTCTGACAAAAACATACATCGCTGTTGATGAACTGACCATACGCTTAGATGGTGCTATTCGAGGTGTCGGTACAGGCTATGAATACGGTGGTGTTGGTGCTTCAAATGGAAAAGCAGGAGCCAGTCACGGTGGATTGGGTGGCGGTAATACTGATGTGAATAGTTTGTATGGAAGTGTGTCAGCACCTGACTCATATGGCAGTAGTGCCAACTCAATTAGAGGTGGTGGCCAGCTGGCCATAACAGTCACAAACATCTTGATAAACGATGGCATAGTTGATGTAAGTGGTAGTGATTCTGCCGATGCCCTCTATGGTGGCGGAAGTGGTGGAAGCATCTACATACAAGCAGACAGAATCATTGGCACCGGGAATTTCCATGCCCGTGGTGGTGATGGATCATCTGGCAGCCATGGAGGTGGTGGTGGTAGAATTTCTGTCCAATCCTCCAGCTCAGAACTTGAATTTGGTGGGTGAAATTGATGTATCTGGTGGGTTAGGTGAAACATCAGGGACTGCAGGTAAACATAAAATACAATAATTCAGTTTTCACTGAAATTTAGACACTGTTATGATGACAGGAAAATCCTTTATTGTCTGTGCTGATACGAAAGTTATGTATTATGCTTGCTACAAATAATACAATATATTCCTCACTTTGCATATTAAACTTTGAACTAACTGATCATAGTTTACCTAGAACAGAATCAAAACTACTTCGGAATTCCACAGTCCAAAAAAAACACTCTTACTTGTATGCATATAATGTCACGAGTGTATGTGGTAGAATAACACTGGATTTAATTTTTTACCCTAGAATTTGTGCCATACTGTTCCAACAGTATGTGATCAGCGTATAATTCAGCTGAACTTTCTTGGGATCACATAAATGTGTCAAAATAATCAGCTGAATTTTTCTGTTGATTTTTCCATAGCTGAAAAATTCTGGTGATTATTTTCTTTGTTAACAGAATAATCAGCTGGATTTTTAGGTATTATTTGAAAACTCAGCGTGATAGTAAATTGTCAATGACGTTGCGGGCCGCATAGCCGTCACTTGACTGAAAGTGAACGAGAACTATTTTTATCTTGACAACGTTTTGGATGTAAAAATGTTGAAATTTCATTTTTGGCACAGGGAATCCTTTTTTAAGCTCATATTTAGTGTGTGTATAAATACAAAAGGGAGCTTATATGGTGAGTCGGTGGCATTCGTATGTCTGTATGTATGTATGTATGTATGTATGTATGTATGTATGTATGTATGTATGTATGTATGTTAGTTATGTGCAAATTTATGTCCGTCCACATTGAAACTCCCAAAGCGCCACACCTACCATCTTAGTATTTGTGTACAGGTGGACCCAGGGGTGGAGATGTGAATTTGTTCAAATGAACATGTCACTGTCAAAAATATGTAAATGAGGTAAGAAAAAGGGAAAATGATGCAAATGTGTAGCAATGGTGGCAGCAACTGAAAGAGCCTACTCCACTGAGTCATTTCAGTCATTGTTCATGAAGTGATACATATTGGCAGACCTGCTGAAACCAAACAGGACTGTGTTTGAAACATTCCTGCGTGTTTTTTAAGTTGACCTCCAGTACCTAAAGTTCCAGACCTTATTTACTTTTGTCATTCTTGTTTTTCTGGTTTAAATATTTCTAGAATGGACTGATTCAAACCAAACGTAAGCACATTGTCCCTGACGGCATTTGTTAAAACTTGAATAAAAAAATTGATAAACCGCATAACAGTAGTTCAAGAACATGATATTGTGATGACTTGACAGAGTATATCTAGTGTAACTTAAATGTGTAGACATGTAAACAAGAGCTTTTTAGAATAGTGATGATGTTTATTGATAAACAAAGAGGAACTGTAATGATGAAACCACTGATGCAACAACTGTAACATTAATTCGCATTAAGCAGAATGGAAAGTTTCAAGTACTGTATTTGTGTTTACAAACACCAGGGTTTAATAACTTAATAGTCAATGTATGTCCAGACACACAATAGTAAGTCAATCTTCGGATATTTCAGCTGTTCTATATCGTCCTCTTCAATTTCAAATGTGCACAATCTGACGTGGGTAAACAAGATTGTGGATGTCAACAATGTTGTAGTAGCGCATCTATTTTTTTCACCTGCACTCATAACATTACAGGAAGGCTCCATTAACTTAGGAATACCCTACTTCCCTAGAGGATCAATTTCACAGACCTGCCTTTCCTACAATGGCGCTACAATAGCAACAGTTGGATTAATAGATAAACATAATAATGGAACATTCACACCTTGGGGATTAAAAGTCTTCTGTTTGTCACCCGAGTTGCTCAGGCAAGGACTCGGGTTTCAGATACCATGCAAGTTAATGCAGTCGTCCCCTAATGTCTAGACATGGACACTATCACGTTATGGTTTGAATGCCAACCAAACTCAACCATTTACTAATTTGCTACTTTGACTTGGATTCTCTGAGAACTACTGATCAAGGAAACATGCATTTCCTGATGCATCTCCTATTCTTAATGTTTTTGAAATGTCTTAATGGTGTTTACACAGGGTTTGGTGATAGATGTTAATCTGTACTCTGGCTCAGGTCGGGCAGTAATTACTGTACCATTGGAAATCTCAGCCATTTCTGGAATACTACGGACTGTTAAAGTTATGGAACAATTATATTTAGTGTTATAGTAACATTAATATCTGGTGAAAAAAATGGAAATTAAAAGGATGTTCCAAAATTTGAACAGATTTTCCAAAATTAGTTCGGATTGTGTCTAAGAAGATTGATATTATTTAGAGGTACTTGATCACTCTCATGCATAGTTGTAATGCACATTATATAGACAAGGCTTTGCACTTTCAAGTTAAATATCAATTTATATTTCCTTTGAAATTTTCTTGGTCAGAAGAGACATATAAAACAATGATCATGTCCAGTAGAATGATTGCCAATTTCCATTTCCATTTCCATTTCGATCTTATGTATCAACTTCTTTGCTTGTATATTGACATTTTGTGCAGACGTTCAGAGAATAAAAATTGTGCAAATCAAATATGCCTAAATCTTGTTTTCTGTACTGCAAATATCTCAAAATTTATTTTCAAGTGGTTTGTTTCTTGATCATTGAGTCTACAAGTTGAATATGGCCACATTATCTAGGATAGAAGGTGAAAAACTCTGGAACTCTTACATGATATACCGGTATGTTTTTATTGTGTGTATTTCTGGATAACATGTTTAAACTGTAATTTATGCCCTGTTTAGGTACTATCTACATACAAGATCATTCGAGGTCTGTCCTGGAATCAAAACTGGTATTGAAAGAATCTGATGGCAAGGCTGTGATCATACCAGACTCTTCCTGGCCGGATATTGCCATTTTAGATGAACTACACATCTTAGAAGGTGCAAGGTTTGAAGTTGTCAATGACATCAACGTTGTCACTCTGGTTGGTGATGGAAGTGGAACAATCATTGTTGGAAACAATGCTGTAATGGAAATTGAAAGAGTGGCTGTTCAACAGATAGGAACTCAGTGCAGCTTTGAGGTGAAGGCAGGGTCAGAGGTCAAGTTCAAGTCAGATGTTGTGCTAAGTAGTGATGCAGTTAACGTCATGACCTTAACTGGTAAATTAACTGCACCAAGTGTCACAGTTGGTGAAGAGAATGTAATGTTGGTCAGTGACACTGCAGTATTTGAAACACCAGAGCTGAAATTACGAATTCAAGCGCAAGCAATTTTCCAATCTCTTACAAGAGCTGGTCAGCATACTGAACACTCCTTGCCTGGGAACATCACATTTTCAATCCTGGAGATAGGAGTTGAGGCAAAGGTGGAATTTGAAGCTGAAGAGTTAACGCTGACGAGTGAAATGCTGAAAGTCAGAACAGGAGGAATTTTGCAGCTGACAGGCAACAAGAAGACATTGCATATCCATTCAGACAACACTTACATTGAAGCAGGAGGCAGAATATCTGTTGATTCCGGTGGACTTAGAGAGGGCCTGGAAAACCAGAGGATGCTCTAGACGGAGCAAGTCATGGAGGTGAGGGAGGAAGCAGGAACAGTCACCTTGGAGATGTGTATGGATCCACATTGATACCAAAGGAGTTTGGCAGTGGATGTGGATCACTAGTTGATTCAACCAAAGGAGGCGGAAAACTCTACATGAAAGTAGATGGCATTTTGAATGTAGAGGGCAGGATCTCCAGTGATGGGAGCAGTGCTGGATCTGTCTGTGGCGGAGGCAGCGGAGGAAGTATTTACATTGAGGCAGGTGTATTTGAAGGTCATGGACAGGTCACATCACATGGTGGGGATGGTCAGAGTGATCTTACGGGTGGTGGAAGTGGAGGACGCATAGCTGTATACACTAGTGATGCATCGTTGTTCAGTGGGAAAGTGTTGGCATATGGTGGATCTGGAATGTTTACTGGTGCTGCAGGAACAGTGTACATGAAATATCCCGAGTATGGCTTGATGACAGATTATGTGATGATCGACAACAGTCAACAAGACACTGAAAGTAACACCGTAATTCTAAACGATGGAGAAACTCATTTAGCCATGGCAAATCTGAAGTTAACCAACTACGGCAGATTGGAAGGCAGAAGCTGGCAGACTGTTGAAGTTGGAAAACTGCTTGGAGATAACACAGGCACAATTATCGTAAATGACCATCAAAACATGTCCATTGCAACATCATTTGGAACAAGCCAACCTTACATACTACATAGCTCCATAATTGTCAAGGAGGAAGGCGAGATCAAGCTTCCAACCCAGGTGTATATTGATGCAACAGATCACAAGCATGCTTCATTCATACTCTATGGAACCCTAATGGCGCTCAGGACTTTTGGATAAGTGACAATGCAATAGTTGAAGTTCACAAAACTGCCAGAACAGCTCTGTCTGTGATGGGGAATACGTCTACAGGGATAGTCCAGGATTCCTTACCCTAAATACACTCAACATCTTGAGTAATGGTCAACTCATATTTCAGACAGACATCAATGCGCTTATTCAGATGGATGTTGCAACAGAAACAAACATAAGATATGGAGGAAAGATAATGGCAAGCCACTTGAAAATCTCAACAGCTCTGTTGCAAGTTGACTATGAGGGTGAAATCGGGGTAGATGGTGGTGGCTATCCTGGTGGTGAAGGGCCCGCTGCAGGTGCCTCTAGTGCCACTGGAGCAGCAGGAGCCAGCCATGGTGGTTGTGGTGGCACTGGTTCCTCTGGTTCAGAAACACCGATCTGTGCATATGGTACCCTGTATGAAAGCACTGAGGCTGGCAGTGGGGGTGGCAAGAGTTCCAATGGCACTGGTGGAACTGGAGGTGGCATTCTGGACATCAAAGCTGATGTGGTTCAACTTGATGGTACTCTGAGTTCAAATGGTCTCGGTGGAAGTGGATCTGCTGGTGGTGGCTCTGGTGGTACTGTCTTTGTGGACATCAACACACAACTAAGAGGATCAGGAGTGGTGAAAGCTACTGGTGGCCATGGAGGACCAGCAGGTGGTGGAGGCGGCGGGTGGTGGTCGTATCTCCATCCATGCTGCTACAACATCCAAATATACAGGGTCTTACAAAATAAGTGGTGGAAATGGTGTCAGTGGACTTTCAGAGTCTGGTGGCTCTGGCACTGTTTACAAAAGGCAATTGAAAGATGGCAGGATCCACAATTTACTGTACATGGACAATGAAGGTATCGAACCAACTGATGCTCCAAGGGGCACAGTACTCAATGAAACAGAGATAAGAGAGTATGAATTCCATGAGCTGCACGTTAAAGACCATGTGATTCTTCAAATTGAAGGTGAAAACACGGCCCTGGTAGCTGATGAGTTCTATGGTGATGTAACCAGCGTCATACATGTCCACAGTACAATGATGATGGGAATTGACAAGAATGTACACACAACAATCCTTAAGAGCAGCTTCCATTTAGATGAGGGTGGTGAACTACGATTACCAGCAAGAGTAACTTTCCTTAGCCCAAATAATGTTCTTTCTGGTAAGCCTAAAACACTGCATGAAAACCCAATAATTCAGATAAATTCACATTAATGAGTTGCCTGTATTATAGTGTAATACACGTGAATTCATATGAATCCACATGAATACAGGCTTGCTGAATACAAAAACTGTATTCTTGACTGTATTCATCTGTATATGCACTCTTCAGCTAAAATACAGGCAATAATCCATGTTAATACAGTAAGTATTATAGGGTTTTTATGCAGTGAAAGTTGTAATATCATCTCTGTAAGACGCAGCAAAGCACATGACACATTATGTAGTTCTGCATGACATGATGACTTGCCTATACAGCCCACTACACTACAGCCCAAAACAAGAGATAAATTTCTCTACGTTGACTTCTGTTCGAAATATTTAAGATAAAGGTGCCTAAAGCATAAAAAGGACTAGTCAGGTTTGTTTTTTTCATCCTGGTACAGACATAAAGTGTGTGTCTTTTTATATCTGCTTAAAAATTAAATATCAGCGTCTGGGGAATGATGTTTCCAAATCCTTTCTTTATTCTCTGTGCCTCTAGGAACACTGACTAATATCTACGACCTCATTGTGGCGGCTCACCAAAGTATCATCTTCTCATCAGTTGGCCGTACAGCCCTTTACAAAGATGGTAATTACACATACATATCTGAGCCAGGTGCATACAAACTGACCTCGCTGAGTTTGAAGGACTACTCTAGTGCCACCTTTGAAGGTCATGACAACCCAGTCAATGCAAAGTTTCTTTCATTTGGAACACTGGAAGCCAATTACGGTGCTGTGCTCCATGGTGAAGCTCTAAAGATAGACGCAAATGATATACTCCTTCATGCTGGTTCCACTGTCAATTGATCGGTGGTGGATATGATGCTGACCAGGGGCCAGGAGCAGGAACTTTGGTAAGTAACCTATCTTTCACTATTTGCCACCAATTTTGGTACAATCATGCATTTTCCAGGTAAAATTTTGATGTTAACCTTTCGGCCGCAAGCCATTGATATTAACATTGTTTTCTCGAGAAATTGTGATTACGCTATTCCCCCTTAAATAATCTAAATCCTCATTTAAATAATTATAAATGTGTTGCAATGTCACCCTTTACAATGAGATCTTAAGATGTAGATTACACCCAAAGTATTGATCATGGCATTCGACACCATGATTAGTGTCCATGATATAGCACCGCAGACTTTGTTTCCAGATTACAAAACTGTGTCTGAACCCTATGAATAAAGTGTGAATGATTAGTATGACCTTCTAGATATTGGCATGTATTGTTTGAACATTTCCTACACAGACAATAAGAACTAAAAGAGGAGACATTTTTAAAATTTTGACCTACACTTTAAGCTTTATATATTTTTCAAGGAGACGGGCACACTGCCCCATTGTGAGAGAAATCTGGAGAAAAATCATGTCAATGATGATTTTTAGACATTTTTACAAGGAATAGGGTGATCAAGTGAAATTAGGCTGATATTGAGAGAGCCCAAACCCTAACAATTAGCTGATATTCAAACAAATGAGAATGGATTGCTTTCTTCAAAGAACCACTTTAGTCTTAAATGGTTGATGTATGGCTTGAGTGTTTTAACCAGAACTTTCATTCAATCAAAAGGTAACTCCTGATTCTGATAGATTTAAGTATGTTTCTGTTCATGATTTGTAGAAAAATGGTTCTTGGACTGGCGGTGGCCATGGTGGCTTTGGTGGAATTGACAAAGAATCCGGCACTGATGGTGGCATGTGGTATGATACCATCAGAAACCCACAGCAAAGTGGTAGTGGTGGTGCTAGCAGTGATGTTGGTACTGGTGGTGCAGGAGGTGGCTATGTCGAGCTGAACTTGAGCGGAAACCTGACTGTTGAAGGTAATCCCTTAGCAAACTCAAGCAAACTTTTCACTTCATGTGTACTGGCTTCGTCTCGTTTATTATGTCATGCAAAGTTTGCTTTTGTCCATTTTTGGCTGGAAAGGGTTACATTATGGCTTAGATATTCCATGAGATACCTTAGATTTTGCCACAGTATATCAACCAAAACGTTTTTTAACGATGTAAGTATTTGTAAAATTAACAACGTAAGTGTTGCTGTTTCCCAAACTATATATTGCTCTCCACAACTTAAGTTGAAAGACACTTCATAAAAGTGATCAGATATGGACTAGAGAAGCACAAAACATAGTCTGTTTTAAACCAATTCTCAATGGAATCTTGTTTATGGCTTAAACACAACACTTGGCTTTTCAGCATTGTTGCAGGCTTACATGCAAGTACACCTGACTGACCAAGTTCCTGAAATTGGTATATTTCATTTCAGTCAATATCAGTTCCATGTTCAGTTCCAGTTCCAGTGGCTGTACATTTTATCGCTTCAAGTGTTACTCGATATGAAGTGGGAACTGGTGCTGTAGAGATTTTTAAACTAACAAACAATTCCATTTCCCCTTAGGAACCATTGATGTCAGTGGCAGCAATGCTGAAGGTAGTCATTCAGGTGGCGGAAGTGGGGGCTCAGTTGTGGTAAGATGTTCCAAGATGCTTGGCCATGGAACTGTGAAGGCAAATGGTGGTTCAGGTATTGGACAAGGCGGTGGTGGAGCTGGTGGTAGAGTCGCCATCTTTGTAGCAAATACGTAAGTAACACTGTGCTTCATTTATGTTGTTATGGTTGGGTTGTACATCATTATCTTAAAGCTTTTAATTTGTGTGTTTGAATTTCACTGTTCTCAATCTCTCAGATGAAAATTTCCTATCAAAGACAATTATTTCGTGATCAGAAATAGATACTGGCCCGGCCCGTTTACCATTAATGGTTTTATTTCTGTAGTTTGAAGTTTATCAACATAGAAATAGAATTTACATGGGAAGTCAATTAAAAGTAAAAAAGAATTAAAATTAATATGTAGTATTGTTTTTTTTTCCTAAGAGTGCTATTTTGCTGGAATAAAGAAAGTGAATAAAGTTGTAAGGCAGGAAACAAATGCAGCTAAAGTAGAGCTTATGTTTTTGACTGAATTGTGTTAACTCATTGTAAGGATAAGGACCAGTAGCTGTAACTTTATGATAATGTAATATTTTGTCCCTATTTTAATTTGTAATGACAGCTATAGTTCCATGTTTTACACCCCAAAGAATGTTGACATACATGGTAGTATTCAGCTTGTCAACTCAACCTGTACACTTGTACAAAACAAAAAGTAGTGAAAAAATTTGATCGTTACTGCTCTTGGCCCTTTGCTAAGGGCCAGCATATTATCGAGATAAATATTATGTACATCTGTTTTAACATAAATATGTTTATATTTTAATGTGGTAGATAATCCTTTTCTTTGATACAAATACATGTGTTATAAACATAAATATGTTTATATTTTAATGTGGTAGATAATCCTTTTCTTTGATACAAAGAATTATACAAATAACATTTCAAAAAAGGTGCTGTGGTTACCATGCATATGGGAATGCTTGAATGTGCTCTGACAAAATTCACTCAATGTAAAGTGGTAGCATTAAAATTATGACCTGTTCCATCTTATTCATCATGAAAATGTACCATAACAATTTTGTCTGCCAGTTTTTTGCCAAGTGAACCAGTACTACATTTTGCAAAGAAATGAATCTAATAATATATAGGTGATTTTAAGCTCACATTTGGTATACCAATGTGAGGTTATTGTATAAGATGAAGTCGGTGGCGTCTGTATTTAAGTGTGTATGTATGTATGTATGTACGTACAGTATGACCGTCAACATCAAAAACACGGAAACCACTGCACATTTCAGCTTGGTATTTGCATGTGGATTCATCCTGGGCTATAGATGGGATTTTGTTCAAATGAAGTTTGCATTGCCAAAATTATGCAAATGAGCTTACAAAATGTGAAATGGTCAAGAATTAATAACTCAAGAACCACTGTTTTAGGCGGACCTTATACAGTCATATGTACATTGTGAAGATATCTTGAATTTTGTATTTTTGCTGAATTTTTTGGTTATTTTTCTCATTTTAAGTAAAAATTATTCTTCTCTGAAACCGCTGGCCCAATTGCTCTCAAATTTAGGTTGGATATTTGCAAGGATGTTACCCTTCTAATTTGTTGAAATTACAACAGAATTGGCAAAATTACCGTTTTGGGGCAATTTTTGTCATTTTTGGTCAAAAAATCGTAAAAAATATTTTTCTTTAAAACTGTTGGACAGACAGCTTTTATATTTGGTGTACAGTTGCCCAGGGATGACAATAGTTGGATATGTGGAAATATTGTCATTTTCGGTCTAGAAAACTCGTTCTCAAAAACTACTTGTCTGATAGCTTTGTAATTTGTATAAAAGTGCTGAAGGATGTTATCTTCTCCTCATAGTTTTGGGAAACCCCAAATTTGTATAAGTTAGGTAATTCTCAGTCTTTGACCTTAAATGACCTATACCAACCCAGGATAATATTTTGAGACAGTGGTAAGGCCGGGAACATAATTTTGTCATATTTGGTATCAATTTGTAGTGAAATTTGATCCAGAAAACTAAGCTGAGGTTAATTTTTTATTTTGGACCAATCCTTACAAACTTTCCATGCTCGACACACATGAACTGATAAGAAATTTCAATCCAGGATAATTCCAGATATCATAATCACCCCACAGTGCAAGGCATTTCACCATCTGTAACTAACTTAAGTGCTGTTTACATTTGAATGACAGCACTGATAGCATTTTAAAAATCCCCAAGGTTGTAAATAAATCACCTACTTTACATTTCTCCACTCTCCCACCTTTTCTTTGTCAAGCCTTCTCTGGCTGATTTTTTTTATTGACATTTGCTAATGTATGTAGGATCTGCTTGTCCCATTGCTGCAGAAGTTGATATGCATGTTTCTAAAGTTTACCTCCAGTACCTAAGTTGCAGACCTTATTTGCTTTTGTCATTCTTGTTTTTCTGGTTGTACTGTGTAGAAATCATTGTCATAATATCAATGTAGAATTTTGCTGCACTGAACAGATAGAAATAACATTCATCGTTGACCTTTGGTACCAATACTACTAGTATGTACCAATTCCGATCAAATGTGAGCAACACCGTATCATTGGCGGTATTTTATAAAAACGTATTTTATAAAAATGTATCATATTGCCTAATAGATTCAGCTTTGATGGTAGCATAACAACCTTTGGAGCACGCAATGATGTACCATTTGACTCATATGGTGGTTCTGTTGGCACAACTTTTATTGAAGAAACTGTCAACCAGCGTAAAGTTCACCACTTGGCCACAGATGGTGATGTTGCTGACAGCCTGTATGAGCAAGCACCAACTGTAATCTCTGAAACAGCCGAGACAGCCTATTTCTATGATACTCTGTCAATGAAAGGTAAGAACCAAAGGAAAGAATAATACCAGTCTAAAACCTTACATCAAAGGCTAGGCCTAGCAGGTAATTTCCTTAAGCAAAAGCTCCATTAGTGTTAACTTTTGTTTCTCTGTGTATCAAGTTATTCTTTACAAAGTGTCTAATAACTAGTGTTAAACATTTCAGCACTGTCTGTATGTATGTAATGTTGAGTGTTATAGTTTTATGACCTATTTTAATATGCAGTAGAATTCAAAATCAAATAACTAAAAATGTTAGTGTTGTTATCCTTAACTCTTGATATGAATTTTGAAAGTGCTGCACATGGTATTCCCACATTTTGCTCTTTTGAAAATGTACTTTATGATTGTGTAAATGGTCTTATGGTTTTTGACTTTGAAAATCAATGTTGAAACTTACGGATTACAACAAATTTTAATATTTAATGGTCCGTCATTGATAGAGCCCTGCTTTATTAAACAGAAACAAAATTTTGTAATCTATGCCACACAGAAAAATTCCACATAAATATAATCTGTCAGTCTATCAACCATGACCAACAAACGTAATTTATTACCGAATGCAGAAAAAGCAGCAAATTACTGTTAAACCTGCTTTAACCGTATTTGATTTGCACATGCATATTTCCATATATTATATATATATATATATATATATATATATATATATATATATATATATATATATATATATATATATATATGAATAGATGATATTCAGAAGTAAAGCAACAGAAACATTCAAAGATAAGAACTATTTGTCTGATGATCACTACAGAGAACGTGGGTGTGTGTGTGTATATATATATGTGTGTGTGTGTGTGTGTGTGTGTGGTGTGTAGGTGTGTGTGTGTGCACATACTAATATATTTTCAACATGTTTATGATTTCAGGATATGCAAGAATCTTTGTTGATGGAAATTCAACTGTAATACGAGTCAACAGTTTCCTTGGTGACAAGACTGCAACATGTATTGTACGTGACAATCAAGCACTCTATGTGGAATATCTCATCGGTATGGAGTCCCATGTGATCACCCATGTAAATTATGAAGTTGACAAACATGCATCACTGGTGTTTCCAGACAGCCTATCTTTGGATGCCACCAGACTTGCTGTTAAGGGACGTCTGGTTGCCAGGGAGGTTGTCCTGGAGCCGTACGGGGAAATGGTATTGTATGAAAGTAGTTACACAGCTGTAACATCAGGAGATGGTTTCGTCGACACAAGCACACCTGGATCTTACTTGTTTACATCACTCACCATCAAGCAGTATGCCTCTCTTACAGTCGCCATTGGAGGACTGACAATGACAGTTGATTTCTTTGAGTTAAAAAGAAATGTCACCCTTCAGGCTGAGTACTTCAACATCACTTCTGTAACTATGTACATCGACAGAAATGCTGCATTGGATGTCAGTGGCATGGCACCATTGAACCCTGACCATCCAAATGCTGGTGATCCTGATACCAACGGAGGTGGTGCATATGCTAGTCCTGGTGGAGTTGCCAGTGGCGTTAGCGAAAAACTGGCAGCCCAGCCGTTTGGAACAATTTACACTCCAGAGGAATATGGCACCATGGGTGGATCAGGAGGAAGAGGAGGTGGTATTGTTCATGTTATAGCCACAGATCTTCATGTCAATGGTTACATCAGGGCAGATGGTGCTGATGGCAGCAATGGAGGTGGAGGCAGTGGAGGGAGTGTCTGGTTGACATGTAGCAGCCTCTTAATGGCTATGGTCACATTTCGTCAGTGGGAGGTGGAGGAACAGCTTCCAACACTGGCAGTGGGAGTGGAGGACGTGTTGCCATCTATACACCACAAGTAAACCTCTACCATGGAACAATAGATGCCAGTGGAGGCTCTGGCAGTGGCAGTGGTCCTGGTGGTCCTGGCTCTATTTACATACATGAAATAAGAGACAATGTAGCATATGAAATTCTGAAAGTTGACAACAGAAACAAGCAAAACTGTTCATTACTTCACTCTGAAAGAACACTGGATTGACTATGAAATTGATGAGCTGCATCTGAACACCAAAGTGAAGTTCCAGCTGCCTCCAGACAACATAACACGGACTTTCAACGTACAAAAACTTGTTGGCGATTCCACAGCCCTGATTCATGTGCACAGACATCAGTCAATGGTCTTAGAAAGAGAAAGACTGAGAATGTCACAAGCACAAAGACCCCAGTAAACTTGAGAGTAGATGAGGGAGGAGAAGTTATAATGGCAAGCAGTACATGGCTGATTGGCTTTGTTGAAGACTACCCAGCCCTTGTCTTGTCAGGTCGTCTGACAGGGGTGCACTATTTTTTTATCCATGATGAGAGACGAATGGAAGTGACAAGAACTGCCCAGACAGCTGAGCTGGCTACATCAACTGGTGAACAGAATGTTGACCCACCTGGTGTATTTACTTTCTCAGAGCTTGAACTTTATGCAGGTAGTACACTGCTCTATGAACCTGATATGGGTGCTGAAATCAATGTGGGATTTCTTAACCTTAAATTCAGTGCCCAGATTTTGCTGACTATCACGTGATGAAAGTGACCACCCTGGATGTAGAGATTGGTGGGTCAATATCATGCTCAGGAAATGAACGCAGAGATTCTGAATCAATTGATATTACCCTTGGTTCTGGTGATACTCATGCATCTGGTGATGCTGGTGCTGGGCACGGTAGTTTTGGTGGAGCTGGCAGATATGACACTGTACTGGGTGGGAGGCCTTACGGCTCAATCTACACACCAAACATGCCAGGAAGTCGGGGATCAAGAAGCTATAAAGGTGGAGGTACAGTTTCTCTAAACACCACGGACTTGATCCTAGAAGGTGAAATTAATGCTGAAGGTGGTTCTGCATCGCAGAGTTATGGTTCTGGCAGCAGTGGTGGAAGCATCTTAATAGAAACCACAACTATGGAAGGATTTGGCACAGTTACTGTAAATGGTGGAGACGGCCAATCATATGGTGGTGGAGGTGCTGGTGGAAGAAAGCTGTCTATACACAAGTAATCAATGAATACAGAGGTGGATACAAACACTTTGGAGGAGATGGTTATAGTCAATATTCCAGACCCAGTGGTGGTGGCAGTGGAACAGTGTACCTCCAAGAGCTTAGGAATAGTCTTCCATACAAGCAACTGAGAATCAACAATAAGGACAGGTTAGTCAGTCAATATGTGACACTGGATGAAGAGGATACAAGATATTTCGAATTTGATGAGGTTCATCTGCATCAGTCAGCATCCCTGCAGATCAATTCCACAGTTCGTCCTGCAACTTTTGTGATACATAAAACAGTGGGCGACCGAACTGGACTGTTACACATCCAAGCACAGCAAGAAATGGTCATTGAAGTTGTGGAGTCCGTCCCAACAGTAACCAAACCTCCTGTCAATTTTATTGTGGATTCAGGTGCTGAAATCATCTTTCCTGCCACTCTCTATCTTATTGGTAATGGTGTTTCTCTTGGTAATGGTCGCATTGTGTCAATGGAACTCAACAGCACTCTGACAAATGTCGCAAATTTGGTGGTTGGTCAGGCAGCCACTATGTACTTCATGGAAAATGCTCACACTGCGGTAATAGAAGACAATGAATATCTGTACAAGGACCTCCCCGGTGAATTCAGGTTCAGTGTGCTGCAACTTCTTGCAGAATCATCCTTCATTTTTGAACCTGACGTTGGGATGAAATGTAGCGTAAGTGAACTGGACATCAAGTATGGGGCTGTAGTCTCTGCTGAGACGATCCTGATTATGGCATCACGGGTGAATATTGAAGATGGTGCCACTGTCACGTGTTCTATTGATGATCGGCCTGATGACACCATTGTGTCTGAAAAAGGACAAGGTGGAAATTCATTTTCCAGTACTGGAGGAGGTGGTGGAGGCCATGCTAGTTTTGGTGGTACTGGATATGGTTCTTCTGAAACAGAAGCAGCAGATGGTGGTATGTACTTTGGAACGATATTCAATCCAAGGGAGAGAGGTGGACCTGGTGGGAATGGTCCGACTCACCTGGTGGCAGAGGTGCTTCATACATGGAAATTGTTGTTGGAGCCACACTACATATTGATGGTCTTGTAACAGCCAATGGTGGCTCTGCCACAACGGGGTCTAGAGGTGGTGGTGGCGCTGGAGGTTCAATCTGGTTTCAAGCAGGAGAACTAGAAGGTCATGGGGTCATAACAGCCCATGGTGGAGATGGTGATGGTACTGGCTCAGGTGGTGGTTCAGGAGGACGTATTGCAGTCTACACTGACATAGAAAACAACTTTCAAGGTACCTATGATGCACTTGGTGGGAACGGAGACTCAAGCCGGGGAACAAAAGCCTATGGAGGTCCAGGCTCTGTGTATTTACAAGATGTAAGAGAAAGGTTACCTTATGGTTTGTTGAAAATAGACAACAACAACCGTGGGTGGTATCAGTATTACACTCTAGATGAAGTTGACACCTTGCACTATGAATTTGATGAGATTATCATGGTGAACGAAGCTGCCCTGCAGACAGCTCATGACAGCCTGCAACGCAATGTTACCATTCACACTCTGACTGGTGACTTACTGGTCTGCTACACATGCATGAGAGCCATACATTCTATGTCGATGTGATCGATCAAGGTCATCTCTCCTGAAAGCAGAGGTCAACATAAAGATAGATCCTGAAGCTACAGCAGTGCTGGCAACTGCAGTTGACATCAGAGGAAAAGGTGATCCAGCCTTACAGTGGAATGGTAGAATGGAAGGGGTTCGACATCTGAGAATCGCTCATGAAAGAAAAGTTTGATCGGTCCTGAAGCCCATACAACTCTGATGATAGACAATGAATATGTTTTCCTGGATCCTCCAGGGACATTCAGATTTACCAGTCTTGAATTCGGTGCCCAGTCAGAGATTTCATTCCCGCCACCCATGGGTATTGACTTCACTGTGGGATACTTGGTGAGTTACACTGTATTTTTGTGTCAGATAATAAATTAAATTGAATGCAAAAGACATCAAAAACTTGCCCCACGTTGAAAGAAGTGATTACATGTTTATTACAGTAAACCATATTAATATGAATGTGTATTATCTTCATGTCTTCCATAGCATGACAGAATTATGATTCTTAAATCTTCAACAGCATTCTGTTCAATGCAGCTAATTCTAGACTTGTAAGTCACAAAATTCTATCTTAATATTTTCTTAGAGATTTATACCAGTAGACTGTATAGTTCAATTTTTATCTATAAAGGAAAAAATGCTGTCATGCTGTTCAAAAATCTTGGCCACAGCTTGATATTGACGAATTTAAAGATTCAAATAAACAAGCAATAGAATACAAAATACAAAACACAAGACAAAAGAATTAAAAAATAAGAAACTAGATACTATGATTTTCAGTCTTGAAACAAAAAAGTGACCGCACACTTTTTGACAAGAGTGCGAACTTATTCAAACCCAACATGTGGCACTAACCATCAGGTTTTAAATCATAGTAAAAGGTATTCACATTCTCAGAATAAATGTCATCATTCCTGTCTGAATTCATTCGTGAAACAGATAGACTGTGTATGTGCATGATATGTAAATTGTAAATATGCAGACAAGAAAACGTTTTTATCTTCTCAGGACATGAAATGGGCATCCATCCTTACTGCTGAGTTCTTTGAAGTGTTTGCAACAGACTTCCATCTTGAGCCGAGGCTGCTCTCATTTGCACTGGAAGGGGACCTGAAGATGGTGGTCAAGGAGAAGGACCATCTGCTGGGACGGGAGCAGGGCATGCTACTCGTGGTGGCAATGGTAGGTACAAGTGTATGCTGTCTTTCTTTTCTGTGACGTTAAAATCAAGTTACACACTTCTCTGCCATAAAATACCTGGTATTTTACACGTGAAAAGTTAGGAAATTTCTTAATAATTGTTGCTACATATGTTCTATTTGGATACTTGGTAACTGTAATTTGTTAACAAGACAGTAATTGAAAATTGTTCAGTATTTAATATAAATCTCTGGGTTTTTAATGTGCATTTCAAGATAACATTGTTCAGTATTTGTTTTCATGTGAAGACATGTCAAATATGATAAAGTAAACATAAAACAAGTATGTACCCTCAAAATTTATTTATTTCTTTTATTTAACCATCAATCTCTGTGTGATGTGCCATCAAAATGTGTTTTCTTTTACTTAACTAGCAACGGATGGCACACAAGGTGGAAAAACATATGGATCCATTTATGAACCAGTGCTAGGAGGCAGTCGGGGTGGACCAACTTCAAGTGGTGTTTCAGGCCCAAGGGGAGGAGGTAAAATAAGAATTGTGGTTGGTGCTGTATTGCACTTAGATGGTGAAATCAATGTAGATGGTAATGATGCTTCATCAAACTCTGGAGCCGGTGGTAGCAGTGGAGGTAGTGTTTGGGTCAACACAGGTAAGATTGTCTTCAAGTGTTTTTATGATTGTTGGTTTGCAAAGTAGAAGTGGAAATACAGTAATGCAGTGTTCGAATTTCGCGGAAAATATCAACCAGTCACCAGGACTGGTAACTTCAAAAAGTTGCCTGTCCTGCCAAAAACTTACCAGTCCTGATACTGCGATTACTTTTGTGTGCCTAAGTATTTTTGTTATGCGCTGTTGAGTAGGATGAATTTACGGGAAAGAAAACTGTCTTGCCATAAAATTCGAATGGGAGCCCGGAGAAAAAATAGCAGACATAGTTTTAAAGAAGACTCCCCACGCTAAATTCAACCTGTCCGCCGGACTAGTAACTTTTTTATTTACCAGTCCGGCGGAAAAAACAACCAGTCTCGGACTGCCGGACAGCCGTTATTTCGAACACTGAGTAATGTCAAGTAATTGTCTCTTACTGTACCTGTGATTGGTCAGGAACAGTCAATTAGCATTCCTAGTAATTTGCATCAGCCTTTATTAAAGTCTACAGCATTTTCATAGCAAGGAAATGATTACAGTCTCAAAGGGTATGAATTTTTGTCAAGAAGTTGTGGTGCAGAAGTGTCAATCAAATGATATTTTCTCAAAAGTTTGCATAAACATCACTAATAAGACTCTGTATAGCTATCACTACGTAACTCAGATCACACAAGATTGTGCAATGCCTACTACCCAGCATTCATTGTGCAAAACTGTACGCTGGTGAGCCCTGAGCTCTTTCAAAACTTGGTCCTAAAATGCAGGCAAAAAGACTACCTTTGTAGTACTATATGACACGCTTCTCTATAATTAGAGATTCTTTGTAAAATCCCATTAGTTGGAGAGGTTTTCAGAAAATTCTGAGAACATTTGTGGGCGATATACACAAACATTTGAAAGTGTTGAGCAGGAACTCCTGTTCAAGCCAGTGGGTACCCCAAATGTCATACACCTACAAATGGACAAGAAGGTGAGCAATTCAAGAGCAGGCAGAATACCTGCAGACAGAGAGATCCCAAAAATGGAGAACTCATCAGAGAACCTGAAGCCAAAACATCAAACCCTCCTGCCTTCAGCAAAAAAGGTAAAAAATTCACAGCAACGCGCACAATTATCGTTAATGCCTGGAGGCGTTCCATCAGCAGCCACATCAGACTGCAGAGCTGCTGGATAGGCAAGTACTAGTGCTGCCATAGAGGTGACTGATGCGTGCTGATCAGGGGTATGTGAATTTTCTGAGGTCCCTGATTGGCACCGAAATAGCAGTGAGAATGCATTGATGGTAATTTCTTTCACAACTTTGCAAAGGATATGAGCTTTATACGAAGCACGATGTTCAAATTTGCAACAGTTATGGAGGCAGCAAAATCCAATATGGTGGCTATGGCGACATCGTCTGCACCATCGCCAAACGAAGCAAAACAACATGTAGATGATAGAGAAACTCAAACACACCAGGAAGCAAAAATGCATCAAGACACCGAAAGTGAAATTCCTATGGAGACTTCAAATGATACTGACATGGACCGACTGTTAGAACATGTAAATGAAGATGAAGATGGTGAGTCTGTTCAGGCTCCCTCAGACACTGGAAGTGGAAGCATCAAAAGTCAGACTGGATTTGAGGAGGACATATCACTTTAAAATAAATTAAAAGAACTCTACGAGAACAAAGGGAATGTATTCCTGCTATAAACCAGTCTATACACTAAATAGGCGAGCGGCAGACACACCATTTTTCACACTTAATGTACCCGCCTTACATACGGCCACATCATACATCATTTGAAAGCTTATTATCTCTACTTCAAGAAAATTGACGATGTGGAGCTGCCAAGTAGGGCCATAACCCCCTAATTTGCATAATTCACATGGGTACCCAATTTGCATAAATGTGATATAAAATTATGAAATTCATTGTTAACTACTCTAAACATACTTTTAAACTATTGAGTGATATATCAAATGAAAGGTATTTGCATGTAGAATACAAAATTGATATCCAAAAAGATATTTAAAATGGTTTTACTGAAATATTTTCATATTAATACTGAAAAAAATATTTAACCCTTTTGAATAACAATATCTTAAAATTTGAAACATATACAGCCACATCATACAGCCACATTATACATCATTTGAAAGCTTACTATCTCTACTTGAAGAAAATAGACAACATTTAGTTGTCAAGTACGGCCGTAGCCCCTAATTTGCATAAGTCACACGGGTACCCAATTTGCATAAATGCGATTGATATTAGATATTTATTATTCACTACTCGAAAAATACTTTTAAACTATCGAGTGATATATCAAATCAAAGGTATTTGCATGTAAAATACTAAAAAGACATCCAAAAATATATTTAAATTCATTTTACTGAAATATTGTCATATTTATATTGAAAAAATATTTTCCCCATTTCAATAACAATATTTAAAAAAATTTAATACAAAAAGCCAAATCTTAAAGCATCATCATACGTTATTTGAAAGCTTACTATCTCTACTTCAAGAAAATTGACAATGTGGAGCTGTCAAGTACGGACGTGGCCCTTAATTTGCATAATTTACATGGGTACCCTATTTGCATAAATGCGATATAAAATTAGAAATTTATTAACTACTATAAACATACTTTAAACTATCGAGTGATATATCAAATGAAAGGTATTTGCACGGAGAATACAAAATGGATATCCAAAGAGATATTAAAATGATTTTACTTAAAAATTTTTGTACTAATGTAGAACAATATACTTTCCCCTTTTTAATAACGATATTATAATAATTTTAACACATAAAACCGCATCACACAACCACATCAAACGTTATTTGAAAGCCTATTATCTCTGCCTCATGAAAAATGACGATATGCAGCTGACAAATAGGGCTGTAATGATTTAATTTGCATAATGCAAACGGGTACCTAATTTTCATGAATACAATATAAAATTACTAAAATCAATTGCAAAGTACTCTAAACTTACTTTTCAACTATCAAGTGATATATCAAATGATAGGTATTTGCATGTAGAATAGAATCATGAACTCCAAACGTGTATTCAAAATATTCTTATTGAATATTTTCAATTAAATCGTAAACGTTTTGACTAGTTTATAATATTCAAAATATTGTGTACTAATAACGAATAATGCTAAAGTTTTGGGGATAAATATCTGAATTTGTTTTGCAATTGATTTTTTGTTTATTAAGGATACGAAAACTGGAACATTTTCCTGTCTAATTCCCATATAGCTGAAAAACAAGAATACATAAAACCAATTGGAACTAATTTGGGATAATTGGGTCTTCACATTTTGCAAATTTTCTAAAGCGTGTTTTGTGCTCTATAGTTGAGTGTTGCAATATAACAAGTTACTCTTAAAAACATTACAAGTAAAAAGAAAAGCAGATGAGCTTAAATTTGCAAATTAAACACCATCCAATTATCTCAAATTAGTTCCAATCTTGTTATAAATAGCTGTGTGTTGAATGACCCTTTTGTATTATTGATGTCATTTTTGTTTCAATTTCTCTAGAAATCTTGTTAGATGGAGACATCATTGGTTACTACATCTGTGTTACATCTGTATTTTCAGTTCAGTTATGTGGAATATGTAGACGGAAGGCACCATATTTCATTTATCGTATTTATTGTCATATACTGAAGGAAAAGCAACTCAACACACCGTTCATATTTTCGTTGCTTGCATTTTGTGTATGATATGGTGTATATTGTCAGTGTATATTATGTTTGGCTGTTTTATATGAAGTGTTAATTAGCCATGGCGATTATTCTAGTTAAGAGTAAAACACTAGCACCACTTACAAGTTGGTACCTTATGCTAAAAATACAAGTGAACAAAATGACGCCCACGAGGAAAGTTCGTGGGCCGCCCAATTATAAGTGGATGATGCAGTCCAACCTTTCACAGATCAAAATTCATTGACTATTTTCTCAAATAAATCGTGAAGAAATAAACAACATACATCAAAGATACGACTGATTTTACACGGAAAATTGAGACAATAAAAGTTCCGGCCAATGCGACATTGGTAACACTAGACATTGTTTCAATGTACACTGATACAACGCACAATGAACCAATGGAATCAGTCGACAGAGCATTAAATCAGTAAACGCGAAACATTACGATACATTAGAACAATCATGCAACAACAAGGCAATAGAGAATACAAGAAATTTTCGAGATAAAAGTAAGGAAATGCGACCAAACGATTCTAAATCTTGTTAAATTATTACTAACTTTGGACAATCGGATGACATTTAAATGTTATTAAATTTTCATTAAATTAATTTCAAAACCTTGGAATCGTAAATAGTAAAAGGGAACCAATTTCAGGTCCCCTATATGCTGATCAAAATCTCCAAGTACCCCTCTACAATCTCCCAACCCGAATTCCTCTGCCTCTCACCGTTATTTGTGAGCGTAGCCTAATCACATACATAAGAAACGGAAATATAAGCGTTACGATGATGCCAAACTTCACAAAACCTACAACAGTCCGATCTCCGATTGAAATGAGCGTACACAAATACAGCCTGAACGAACAGTAGACATCCTAGCTTCCGTACTTGAACAAACTGAACTTTCAGTGGAACAACTCGATTGGTAACACCTACAATCATTCAATCAGTGCACATGTTTTCACCAAAAAAATGAAGGACTGATGAAGACAACTCAGTACTCTCAAAAGGTAGCATCAAAGGATCGCAGTGTCACATTAGTCTTGCTACCCCATAGGGCAGAACACGTAGATTAGGGTTACGTCTCGCCATGGCAAATCAACACTATACATAAAACGGCCAAACATAACATAATATACACTTACAATATACACATGTACCGTACACAAAATTCAAACAACTAAGATAAGAACGATTTGCGGAGCTGCTTTCTCTTATTACATGTCACCAATTGTGTCTGTTGTCGAATTAATCTTCCCTGCACAGGAAATATTTATTTCGACAGAAATATGAAAATATTTCCGTAAATTAATTTAAATATAATTTTTGATATCAATTTTGTGTTTTACATGCAAATACCATCACCACAGACCATATATCACTCGATAGTGTAAAAGTGTGTTTAGAATAGTTAACAATGAATTTTCTAATTTCATATCTCATTTCTGCAAATTGCTTACCAGTGTAATTTATGGACATAAAGGGGTACGGCCTTCCTTGATAGCTCCACATTGTGAATTTTCTTCAAGTAGATATAATAAGCTTTCAAATGACGTATGATGTGGCTGTATGATAGGACTCTATGTGTTAACATTTTAAAAATATTGTTATTCTAAAGGGGAAAATATTTTTTCCATATAAATATGAAAATATTTCAGTGAAATCCATTTCAATATCTCTTTGAATATTCATTTTGTATTCTACATGTAACTACCTTTCATTTGATATATCACTCGATAGTTTAAACGTATGTTTAGAAAAGTTAACTATAAATTTATAATACTATATCGCCTTTATGCAAATTTGGTATGCTTGTTTATTATGCAAATTAGGGGGTTATGGCCCGATTTGGTAGCTCCAAATTGTCATTTTCGTGAAGTAGAGATAATAAGCTTTCAAATGACGTATGGTGTGGCTGTGTTGTTGCTGTATGTGTTAAATTTTTAAAATATTGTTATTCAAAAGGGGAAAATATTGTTTCCATATAAACATGAAAATATTTCAGTATAATCAATTTCAATATCTCTTTGAATATCCTATTTTTATTCTACATGGAAAGACCTTTCATTTGATATATCACTCGATAGTTTAAACGTACCGTTAGAGAAGTTAACAATAAATTTCAAAATTATATCGCATTTATGCAAATTGGGTACCCTTGTTAATTATGCAAATTGGGAGGTTATGGCCCTACTTGGCAGCTCCACATCGTCAATTTTCTTAAAGTAGAGATAATAAGCTTTCAAATGAGGTATGATGTGGCCGTATGTAAGGTGGGTACATTAAACTCCTAAATAAGGCCCTTTTTGTGGATTCGCCGCTCGCCTAAAATACCAGTCTATACGCTAAACTATTATACTTTTATGATCACGACGAGATCTCTATCCTAACACATCCTTAACAAATGGGGAGCATATTAGCGCCACTACTCTCACGAGAAAACCTGAGGTAAGGTCTCTAGCTTTGATGCGGTACCG
The DNA here is from genome assembly GCF_041260155.1 of Ptychodera flava. Taxonomy (NCBI): domain Eukaryota; kingdom Metazoa; phylum Hemichordata; class Enteropneusta; family Ptychoderidae; genus Ptychodera; species Ptychodera flava. The sequence continues at coordinate 1,756,256 of NC_091944.1, read as the reverse complement.
ATCAGTTTATTCAGTTTTTATTTGCGAATTTCAAATTTGCAAATCTCTTGAAAGAATAAATTTCGTATCTTTGAATAATTTTGTCAGGTATTTAGCTTAGCAATACATTCTGGTAGACTTTTGTAAACATAGGAAAAGTTACTGGCCCGCGTATTTAGGAAAAGCAGGACATCTTTCAAGAGTTACTGGTCCGGTATGGAAACTGCTGGTCTCGGGCCATCGGGTTAGCGTGAATTTCGCACTCTGGAGACAGGAAATTTAAAAAATCAACTTCAATTCCTAAGATGTTGTATTGAGGCTACCTCTCAAAACAGGTGAAAGATCTGAATGAAACCAACAGATTATCAAACAATGTTTACAAGGGGCCAACCAAAAAAACTGGCAACAACCATACGGAAGAGGTCCGCATGGGTACAGGAACTTCAAGAACAAAAACCAACAGTATCAAAGAAGGTCCCAAGAAAAGCCTGTATGGCCAAGGCCAATCTCAGAAAATTTGGAACAGCAACAAGAATCAGTGATGACATCTCAAGTGAATAAGTCTATTGTCAATTATCCTTGCTGTAACTTAGAAAGCAAACACTTAAAACACTTTGATGAATGGGAAAAAATTACCCATGATAGAACCATAATTAGAACAGTTGCAGGGTATAAAATTGGCTTGGAAAGCACCCTCTTTCAAGAATACAAACCAAACTAATTAAATTGTCAGACAATGCTGTAGCAATGATAAATACCAAAATTGAACCAGATATGAACTGAAAATGCTCACGTGCTTCATTATATATTGCAGTTATGTGTGAATTTGAACCTTTGCCACATGTTTGCAACGTCATTGAAAGTATTATGATCAACATAATGAACAATAATCACCGCCGATTAATTCTAAAAGGTCATGAAGTATACAAATCTGTAATTAGCTGAAATAAAATATTTAAGTTCTTTGACTGCTGTCATTGTATCACCATTTTATATAGCAAATGTAGTTACCGTTGCCAAGTCCTTCAAGCCATATATGCCGAGCTGTGAAAGCTCATTAGATATGCAAATTATAAATTAGCTGACATGAAAATGTGAAATGACTTTCGATATTGTTTTAACCAGGTATAATCATCAATGTACATAGCATGTTTTGCAAACTTTGATCAAGTAAATCCCAGTATATATCCCTAATAAGCAAAGTTCATTAAATATGTAAATTAGGAATTGACTTAAGTACAAATGCTTAATGATTGTCAATAATGTTGTATCATGGTATCTGCAATATATGTAGCAAGTTTTGTCAACTTTGGTCAAGTCAATTCAGATATATATCTCTAATTAGGAAAGTTCATTAAATATGCAAATTAGGAATTGGCTGAAGAGAAAATGCTTAATGACTTTCAATAATATTGTATTATAGTGTCTTTAATGTACATAGCAAGTTTCATCAATTTTGATCAAGTAAATTCAGATAAATATCCCTGATTATGAAAACTCATTTATTATGCAAATTAGGAACTGGCTGCAGTAAAAATGTCTTTTGACTTTCAATAATGTTATATCACAGTATCTTTGATGTATATAGCAAGTTTCAACAACTACAATCAAGTTAATTCAGATATATCCCTAATTGGGAAAGTTCATTAAATATGCAAATTCGGAATTGGCTGAAGTAAAAATGCTTAAAGACTTTCAATAATGTTGTATCATAGTAGCTCCAAATACATGTAGTAAGTTTCATCTCCATCGGTCCAGTCAATTCAAATATATATCCCTAATTAGCAAAGTTCATTAAATGTGCAAATTAGAAATTGGCTTAAGTTAAAACGCTTAATGACTTTTAATAATGTTAAATAATAGTATCTTTAATATACATACCAAGTTTGGTCAATTTTGATCAAGTCAAATCAGACATATATCCCTAATTAGGAAAGTTCATTAAATATGCAAATTAGCAACTATCTTTCATGTAACCCCTTAATGGTTCCCACTGCTGATATATCTTGTGTTATCAACATTTGTAGCAATCTGGTCAAATTGTGTGAAGTCATTTTTAATGTATATCCGTTTTTTCTAAAATCAATTATTATGCAAATGAGAAAAAAGTATGCAAGCAACACCCACCAAAAACTTATCAGTTCTTGCCATTTGCTAACTGAATATATGTACCAGATTTGATTCTGATCTGACCAGCCGTTTTTGAGGTATCGGACCAACAGACAGCAAATTAGCATCTATCTTTCATGTAACCCCTTAATGGTTCCCACTGCTGATATATCTTGGTGTGATCAACATTTGTAGCAAATCTGGTCAAATTGTGTGAAGTCATTTTTAATGTATATCCGTTTTTTCTAAAATCAATTATTATGCAAATGAGAAAAAAGTATGCAAGCAACACCCACCAAAAACTTATCAGTTCTTGCCATTTGCTAACTGAATATATGTACCAGATTTGATTCTGATCTGACCAGCCGTTTTTGAGGTATCGGACCAACAGACAGACAGACAGACAGACAGACACACGGACACACAGACACACACACAGACAGACGTCGCTGCAACATATGCTCACGTGTATAAACACGTGAGCATTAAACTATTAAAGAAAGGTGTCATTGAACATGCATCACACACAATGGGCAACTTGTCTTCACAACTTTCCTTAAAAAGAAAAAAGGCAGTTCTTTTCGGATGGTTCTAAATTTGAAGAAAAAACGTTGAATATTACTATTTTAAATGGAGACCATTGAGTCACCAGTAAGCCTCATGAAACCAGGATGCTATGAGGCCAGCATTCATCTTAAAGATGCATATTACTCTGTACCCATTCATTGGGAAAACAGGAAATACTTGTGGTTTAGCTGGAGAGGAAACTTATTCCAATTTACTTATTTGCTAAATGGGCTAGGTTGTGCCCCAATAGTGTTTACATAGATAATGAAACCAGTATTTTTCTACATTAAGGACCAGATGTGAACTGAATCTGCTGTCATTTACAACAGGCTCATTACATAGCAGTACACTTCACAGAACAATCAGATATCTATCAGATTATTCAGATATTATATGTAGCAGGTATCATCAACTTTCGCACAGTACTGTGCGAGTTAAATCACTAATTAAAAACTTCATTTAATATGTAAATGAGCTTTTTATTAACTTGACACTGCTCAATTCTTCATGGGACAATTAGATAATTAGCAGATCAACATCGGTAGCACGTTTCATCAAATTTAATGCTGTAATTTCGGAGTAATATCACTAATTACAAAGTTCATAAATATGCAAATGAACCCTTAATTAACTTGACACTGCTCAGTGCTTCACAATTAGATATTTATCAGATCAATATCTGTAGCAGGTTTCACTACTAATTTCAGAGTTATATCACTTATTACAATGTCCATTACATATGCAAATGAATCCTCAAATAATTTCACGGTTCTAAATTCTTCACAACACAGTTAGACATCTGTCAGATCAGTACCTTCAGCAAATTTCATCAAATTTGGTGCAGTTATTTTGTGTTATATGACTAAGACTCTGCTCAAGTGCCCCACGCAACAATTAGACATGTATCAGATCAATATCTGTAGCAGTTTTCACCAAAGTTGGTGCAATAAAAAGTTCATGAAATATGCAAATGCAAATTTGGTGCAGTTATTTCAGTGTTATATGACTTATTACAAATCTTCATGAAATATGCAAATGAGCTATTTATTAGCTTGACACTGCTCAGTGCCTCACGTGACAATTAGACATAATATCAGATCAGTGTGTGTAGCAGGTTTCACCTAATTTGATGCAATAATTTAGAGTTTAGACTGATTACAAAGTTTATTAACGTAACACTGCCCAATGCTTCTCAGTGCAGTAAGATATCTACCAGATTAATATCTGTAGCAGGTATTATCCAATTTGGTGTAGAAATTTTTGAAGTTATCACTAATTACAAAAGTTCATTTAATATGCAAATGAGCAGACAATTGACATGACACTCACAGTATAATCAAAATTTCTAGGATTGTCATCTTTGAAAAATTTCATGAAATTTTGTGCATTATTTTTCATATATGTTGCAAAATCTAATCAGTTCTTACAATTAGCACACATACAGTACCTGTCTACTGAATCTGATTTGAATCCGTTTGGCCATTTTAGAGTTATCGTGTAAACAGACAGACACACAAACACACAGACACAGACAGACAGACATCGCTGCGACATTAGCTCATGTGTCACTTGTGTGAACAAGTGAGCTAAAAATGCCCATTCATAAACATTGTTAACAGATGTATCTTTTCTGACCAATGACAGCTTTACCGAATGTTCTAAAAACGTACTTGATACGGTCAGCCGGCTTGACAGGTTGGGGTTTGACTGCCACATCAAACAAAATCTGTTTTCATATAACGATGCCAAATCATAGTGTTCCTTGGTTTCTTACTGAACTGAGAGAATATGATATATCTCCTACTCCAAAGAAATCACTCAAAATAAAAGATTTATGTGGTTGTTTATTGCAATGCCAGCATATTAAAAATCAGACAATTGCCAGCGTATTACTATCAGACAATTGCCAGCATATTAAATATAGACAATTGACAGCATATTAAAATCAGACAATCGGCAGAACTTGTAGGGTGTCTTGTGGCCATTATCCCTAGTTCCAGTATAGACCATTGTACTGCCGACGTTGAGATCTTGGGAAATTGCTGAAACAAGTAAAAGGAAATTTGATGCAATGGCAAGTTTCAGACATAGAATGGTGGATTGTAAATTTTGATACCGTATATAATGTAGTCTCACATGGAAACCAAGAATCACCCTCTCTTCAAATGCCTCTAAAAGGGTGAGGAGAGGTGTTGCGAGTCACCAATGGGGAATGGACTGAAGTTGAAAAAGACGAACATATAAACCATTTAGAAAAAAGCAGCATTTTTCTCACTGGAAACTATTTGCAACAATGCCCACAATAGTCCCATTGCTTTATTGATAGATAACCACTAGTACAGAAATTTGCAAGAAATTTGCGAGAATGGACGCTTTCTCGCTTTTTTGCGAGAAGTAAGCGAGAATACATACTTTCTCTCAATCAAGCAGCAAGCTATAATGCTATTTTGTTTGGCAACACTTTTTTTTGGTTTCAGACTTTCAACCCATGTTATTTGAGGATGATAATGCAAAATAAAATAGTTCTATAACTTTAATAAGGCATATGGGCAGAGAGCATTCTCTGTTTGTGCACCTGCTCTGTGGAATTCACTGTCGCCAGTGATTCGCAACGCCAGATCTGTTGACTTTTTTAAACGTGTTTTAAAAACTCATCTTTTTAATCAGTGCTATTTGTGATTGAGTTTTAGGATCATCTTTTTAACTGGGACTTTTTAACAGGGATTTTTTAACTGGGATTTTTAATTATTCTGCTGCTTTCATAATGATTTTTTTATCACCGTCTTTTGTTTTATTTTATTTTTATCAATTATGTTTTTTCTAATTTTTTTTATCACCGTCTTTTGTTTATTGTACGACAATGGTATAGGTGTTGATAGATTTTGACATTGTTTGTTTTCGTTTTTCTTCTATTGCTGTTGCTGGTTTTTAGTATTTGTTTGTTTCTTGTTTAAAATATGTAAATCGCTCTGAGACGTATGTGTAGTGCGTGTAAAACTAAATATTATTTTTTTTCCTACATATACTCTGTATTAAGTGCAATGTTACATTTCAGAAAAAGTGTCATGTTTTTGGCTTAAATTAATTTCTATATTAATACAAAATTGAGTTTTTTACCCCAAATATACACCCCCTGCATCCTTCCTTAAACTACTGCTACCATACTAAACTTTAGAGTCTATACTTTTTGAAAATATATAGTATGAAGGGGTTTCCTTGTCATCTTTGATGAGAAATATTGCTTTGAAAAAATCTGGTAACAGCATGCATGCAGCTCCACCATAAATACATTCAGTTACATTTATTCTGCTATCAGAGTGACGCTACAGGTATTTCTCTGACATGCATAGAACACCATCACCGGAACATGGCAACAATATAATGCCTCTTGTTTAATATGCTTAGTTTTGTGAAAATCAGGATTTCATTTTCCCAACAAAGACAACACAGGTATGGTGGCTACTTTGAATTGAAAATATTGGTAAATGTTGGTTAATTTATTTACTATTACCAAAATTTGCATGGTGATCCTAGACTTTGTTCTTGATTTTTTAAGGAATGTTTGAAAGTTTGTTTCGAGGCACAAACTACCGTACGATAGATTTGTAAGAAAGTACAGGTTTGTAGTTGGAAAAGAGCATTTGCCAAACCCAATTTTTGTAGACCATTTTCCAATACCTAAAATCAGAATTTTTACAGGTACAAATGGCAATTTTCTGACCATGTTCCTCAGTGAATCTTGAAATTGGAACATTTGTGTTATTGAACCACTCTTTTTTTAAAGGATGGGGATTGAGCAAAGCAGTTTTGACTGTGTGGTCTTTGATAGGTGAGTGGATGCTGTACATTGTGAATTTGAATGTGATCGAGAATTTAAAGCATGTTCATACTTCTCAGGTCACTTCCGTGGACATGGTTACATCAATGCCAATGCAGGACAAGGTTCTGGTAATGCAGGTGGTGGTGCGGGTGGAAGAATAGCTGTCCACATCTCACTTAGTGATGAATACAGGGGAGCACTGACTGCTCTTGGTGCTGGTGGTACTAGCAATGGTGATATTGGTGGCACTGGCACAGTTTTTGTAGAGGAGCACCGCAATGGAACATATTTCAATCGACTCTATTTGGACAATCAAAATGTGATGCCGCCTAAAGTTTTCCTGCTTAATGAAATGAACCCAAGAACATTACGAGCTGGTGAAAAGGAACTGAACAATGCTGATTTTGGATTTGATGAACTGACACTTCAGAATGAGGTTAGCAAATGATCTTGACTTGAAAACCTGTGATCTACTCCATATGTATAATTGAATGAGATGATCAGTACACTTTTAAAAACATGAAAATGGATATAATTAAAACCTTTTGACTCACTACTGAGCTGTGTGCCATCTTAAATTTTTGTAGGGAAAGTTGTATTTGACATGTCCATCCAGTCCTGTATCCATGATACACAGTCTACTACTTGCAACCTGCATCCAGTTAATATAGGCCAGTCAAACCAATAACAATGGAGGTTGAAGCAGTTTCGTAAATGGAAATTGTGCATGCATTTGACCTTTTGGTATTTAAAATCAGTTGATTGAAACCAATAATAATTATGAAAGTTGATAACATCACATTCAAAATGTACTCAGTACATGAACATTACAAAGTGAGTTTCATTTGTCATAATAGCACATTTTTCCACCTTTTTATTATGATCCAGGGAGTTTTTGAAATTTCGAACATGACCCAACCAAGTGTATCTGTTTCCATCTATACTGTGATCGGAGATGGCACAGGCCTGTTCAATATCATGGCAGACCAGACATTTTTTGTAGAATACAGCCAAGCAGAAGAACGGCGCTCTTACCCTGCTGTTAATTTTGTTGTCTACAAAAACGGAGAACTCTACATGCCAGCTGATATCCGCATCACTGGTGGTAAAACACCTGCACTGTACCTGAATGGTCAGTTGACAGGTGTAATCAATATGACAGCAGCAGAAAAACAAGGAAATATTGTTGGGCCAGAAGCAACAAATGCCCAGTATGCAAATGGTTCCTTGACTGATACACCAAGACAAGGTAATTCAGATTTTGAAACAAAGTGGTTTAACCCCACAGAGAATTTGTGTGATGTAGTGAATCAAGCTCTTCACCACCACTAACTCTTATACATTGCCAACCTCATTATGAGAAATGACAGATACGCACAAATGATACTTGATAATTTATCAAAGGTCAAAAACAATGGTAGCGTTTGTCTTCGTTAGCTCATTTAAGAAATAACGAAGGTATGCTTTAGTATGTAACATTAAGACACATAGAATGAATAATGTGAAGTATTAACAAATCAATCATTGAATGTTAAAATGATAAATTTCATGGTCACTAGTTGCTTTTCAGAAATTCATCAAGAAATTCCTGGATTGAAACATTTTTCACACAAAATTACTTTTTCGTGAGGTGGGGAAAAATAATCACAATCATACCAATCCATAATCTAATGACAGTAGGTCAGAATTCGCAAGACAATAGTTGTAAACATAGACACAAAACAGCACAGAACAGACAGTAAATAGACGGTACACAAACAAAGTCATAATATGAAAGAAAGATATATGGACCTCTGGCCAGAAGACCAAGAAGTGATGTCAGGTGTTTTGAAAATAGTAAGCGCATCCTGCCCCACATGTGGCACCCGCCATATATCAATCTATAAGTCAGATAGGTAGTGGTCGCTAACTAAGGCCCAATATATATGTTATTTGAGTTTTAAAGAATGACGCGTATCTTCAAATCCTAATGTATTTAAACAAATTTTATTTCAGTTTGGCAAAAGATGGAAGTAAAAAACTAAATCTTTAAGTTTGATGTAAATAGTTCTTTTAATCAAGCTTACAATCAAAGCCGAACATTAAAAAGTTTAATTATGATGTGCAAAAATTGTTTCTGCAGGTCGACTGTCTCTAGGACATCTTAAACTTGAAGCTCATTCACGGCTAATCTTCCCTGAGAGTGTACAACTGGAGGTAACAGATCTGACAATGAGATACAAATCTGAAATAACAGCAGAGGAAGTCACCATTAGTGCCTCCAATATCCACATTGAAGGGGAGGCTAAGATAGAGACTTCAGGAAGAGGCCCAGTGGCCGGCACTGGTGACAGTCCTGGAATATTTGTCAATGGAACAGATCATGGTACTGGTGCAGGTCACGGAGGCTATGGTGGAGGAACTGACAATATTGATTATGTGACAGGTTATTGTCTTTGATTTATTTCAAAACCTTAGTCCAGATCGTCTATTGGTTTTTCATACTGTTATAGTCTGTCTCAATAAAAGATTTTTTCGTAGTGTCACAGAATGTTTCATAGATTGATCAGCTTACCAAGAAGTTTATTGATCAAACTTTTTGCAAATGAAGTTTGCATTGCCAAAATTATGTAAATGAGCTTACAAAATATGGAAATGGTCAAAAATTAATAACTCAAGAACCCCTGCTGTGATTGCTTTAAAAATTAGTGTGCAAGTACCTTAGGTAGACCTTATGTAGTTATTTGTATAGCATGAATATATCTTGAATTTTGTATTTTTGCTGACTTTTGGTTATTTTTCTCATTTTAAGTACAAGTTATTCTCTGAAAATACCGGTCAATTGCTCTCAAATTTGGGTTGGATGTTTGCAAGGGTGTTCCCTTCTAATGTCTTGAAATTATGACAAAATTAACAAAATTACATATATATTATATTAATATTTGACGTACAGATGCCTTGAATAAAAATAGTTGGATATGTGGAAATTATCAAGAAATATGCAAATTTGTATTTTAAGACTACTGTGTCATTTTCGGTCAAGAAAACATTTTTTAAAAACAATTTTGTCTGTTTTGGGCAAGAAAACTTGTTCTAAAAACATACTTGTCTGATAGCTTTGTAATTTGGTGTAAAAGTCTTGAAGGATGTTATCTTCTGCTCAAAGTGTTGGGAAACCCCGAATTTGTATAATTTAGGTAAATTTCTCAGTCTGAGACCTTAAATAGCCGATACCAACCCAGGATATGTTGTGAGATAGTGGTTAAGGCTGTGAACATAATTTTGTTATATTTGGTCTCAACTTTTAGTGAAGTTTTTCCAGAAAACAAAGCTGAGGTTAATATTTTTCATTTTGGACCAATGTTTATAACCTTTTCATGTAAGACGCACAAGAACTGATAAGAAATCTCGATCTAAGATAATTTCAGATGTCACAGTCACCCCAACAGTGGAAGGCATTTCACTGATTGCATTTAAAATCTCCAAGGTTGTAAATAGTCACCTACTTTACATTTCCTGCAACCTGGCCATTGTAGCTCTTCATGTAAACACTGTCAATACCAAGGGTGGAAAAAGTTGATATCAGGGGTGGGGAGGGTGTGTACCAGTAGAAGATTGATGAGCAGCATTAATTTTGCCTGATCCTTTGAACATTATATTTCCCCACTCTCCCCCTTTTCTTTTTGTCAACCTTCTGTAGCTGATTTTGATTGACATTTACTAATGTATGTAGGATCTGCTTGCCCTATTGCTATAGATATAGAAGTGGATATTCTAAAATTCTAAAATTGACCTCCAGTACCCATGTTGCAGACCTTATTTGCTTTTGTCATTCTTGTTTTTCTGGTTGTACTGTGTAAAAATCATTGTCATAACATCAACGCGGAATTTTGCTGCACAGACCAGATAGAACAACACTCATCATAGATCTTTGGTACCAATACTAGTATGTACCAATTCCTATAAAATGTGAGCAACACCATCATTAGCAGTATTTTTTGTCTTTAGCAAACATCATTTTGATTATCAATTTTCTACATTTTGATTAGTTATCACTGACTTACAGAAGTAAATCACTCAAGTGTATCTGTTTACCATTCATTGGTAATAATTAATGCGTTCACACAGGTGATGCTAGATATATTTCTGCAACACTGACTTAGAAACTGACAGTCAGAAATTATGCGTAGTCTCTTGATTCCTTTGTAGGTATTGGATATGGATCATACAAAGAACCATTACACAAAGGTAGTGGAGGTGGAGGCCAATCTGGTGGAGCAGGGGGCAGTACCATTTATATAAATGTTGGACATGAAATTCATCTTGATGGTCAAATACTCAATGATGGACAGAATGCTATAGGAGACAATGCAGGTGGTGGAAGTGGAGGAAGTGTCTTCTTGAAGACACTGTTGTTCTCAGGGCACGGAGTCATTTCAGCAGATGGTGGAAGTGGTTCTGGGTTTGGGTATGGTGGTGCTGGTGGCCGCATAGCTGTTCATGTGTCTTGGCTAAGAGAGTATGCTGGCAACTATAGTGTACTGGGAGGATTAGGAGGAGCCAGTCATTCTGATTCTGATGCAGGTAATGCTGCAGCAGGAACTATATACTACACTGATACAAACAATGGTGTCAACTTCCGAAAAGCATCACATAACGAATACAATGAGACCATATGGGAGGATGGCTTCAGAAAGCTGTACTTGGATAATGACAACAGAAATCATGTCCTTCCAACTATTATAATGAATGAAAATGGCACTCATTTTGAATTAGAAGAAATTGAAATAAAGAATCATGTAGTACTCTGGTTGTTCGGAGCAGAAGATGTTTTGATAGCTCACAAGTTTGTTGGGGATAGGACGGGCATTTTGCATCTAAGACCAGGCCAACAGATGTACTGTGAGGTTGTCCAATCAGAGTCTGGTTTCACTATTGCACCTGTAAGCTAAAAGATTGACAAGGGAGCTGAAACTATCTTCCCTTCATCTTTGACAATACTTGGGACAAGAACTGAAATTCATGGTCTAGTCACAGGTGTGTATGACCTTGTACTGGCCAAAGGAGCTACATCAGTCTTCACTTCAACAGCCCAGACAGCACTCATTGAAAATGGTGCATACATTCACATCACTTCTCCTGGAAACATTAGCTTTAGCACCATTACAGTCCAGAAAGATTCAGTCATAGAGCTCTCGCAGATTGGAGGAGACTTGACCATCACAGCCTCAGACCTTGAGATCAAATATTACGGTACTGTGTACATGAATGAAGGTGTTATCAGCACAGGCTCTGGGTGGATTAAAAGTGAAGGACTTCTTCAGCTCAGCTATACAGGGTATCCAAGCGAAGTTGGACCAGGGGCAGGGCACACATAAGTGGATTGAGAAGGATATGGTGCTGGACATGGTGGATATGGAGGTTCTCCTGAAGGTGTGATCCATTGAAATGCTTACGGTAATATCTATGAGCCCACTAAGAAAGGAAGTGGTGTGGAAATGGAGGTGGCACAGGGGGAAGTGGTGGTGGACTTCTCTTCTGGGCAAACGGACATGAACTCCGAGTGGATGGTTTCTTCCAATTACAAGGTGGCAATGGTGTTGATGGTAATGCTGGAGGAGGCAGTGGAGGAAGCATCTGGATAGATACAACCAACTTTACAGGACATGGTGAGATCAACGTAAATGGTGGAAATGCAAGTGCAAGTGGCTATGGAGGAGCTGGTGGACGCATTGCAGTTCATGTGCACCACAAGCACAGATATGCCGGTAAATACAAATCAGTTGGTGGCAGGGGTGCCACAAACATTATGCTGCAGCAGGCACTGCATACAAGGAGGAAACGGCAAGAGGACCCCAGTATCAGGATATCAAGAATGACAAAGAGACAAACACAGCATACACATCAGCTCTTCATTCCTATGTCTTCATAGACAATGAAGACCAACATGTTCCTTGGTTGTTCTCCATGTTTATTGAAGGGGAATGTGATTGGTATGAGATCGATGAGGCCCATGTTATTCGACATGCAAATGTGCGCATCCACCATCCAGCAAACTCACCAAACGTTACTGTGATTATCCACTCATTCCTTGGAGACAGGACGGGATTGTTCAATATCAGGGAAAACCAGGTCCTCTATGCTGAAGTTGTTGAATCAGTTACAAATGAAACAGTGGCACCAGTGAGTTATGATATTGATGACAGAGCAGAAATTGTCCTGCCATCTATAGTGAGCATCTGAGGAATCCGCACAGTTCTTGGTGGAATGGTAAGTGGTGTTCATAATTTACACACAGCAGGTGGTGGAGATGTTGTATTTCTGTCAACTGGGCAAACTGCAAGATTGGAAAACAGAGAGTATGTAGAAATATCTCTGAAGGGAAACTTCACTTTTGGCACATTCACTGTGGAGAGAAACTCGAAAGCAGAGTTTCAGAAGATAACCCATGCAATGAGCATTACTACAGGGGAATTGCGTGTCAAATATAAGGGTCAGCTGTACATGAATATAGCAGAAATTTTCTGTTCATATGCATGGATTGAAAGTGAGGGAGCTTTTTATTTGGATTCTAGGGGTCACTATGCAGAAGAGGGTAAGGGTGCAGGCTGGACAATAAATGACACAATAGGAATGGGAGCAGGATATGGTGGTCAAGGTGGTGGTCCTCCTCCATATGATTGACCTGCACATGGGTCTATATTTAGACCAAACATTCCTGGCAGTGGTGGAGGTAACGGTGCAGGCAGTGGCGGACGTGGTGGTGGTATGCTGAGGTGGGCAGTTGGTCAGAGCATTGCAGTGAATGAAGAACTTGCACTGCGTGGTGGTAGTGGGGAGGGCACTGATGCTGGAGGGGGTTCTGGTGGCAGTGTGCTAATTGAAACAACCAATATGACTGGACATGGTGACATCAGGGTAAATGGAGGACCTGGCAGTGGACGAGGAGGTGGTGGTGCAGGTGGGAGGATTGGTGTTTTGTGTCGTTGGCGATATCAGTTTGGTGGAAGATATGTCAACTATGGCGGAGAAGGAGGCACAGAAGAGCACAAAGTAACACATGGCGGAGCTGCAGGAACCACCTACAAAGAAGAGAATCTAAGGGAACTGGAGTACAGACACAAGAAATATGACAAAGTTTATAATGTAACATTCTTGGCTGTGGATCATACATATGTTCACATGGACAATGATGGAAAAGTTGTACCTCCTGCTTCAATGATTATGGAGACGTACCGTACTTTCTATGAGTTTGAAGAGATGGAAATAACAGCTGCAGCAAGGGTACTTCTGTATCATCCAAATAATGAGACAGAAGTGACCCTGATAGCACATCTCTTCATTGGTGACAGAACAGGACAGTTACACTTGCGTTATAACCAGACAGCATACATTGAGATTGAGGAATCTGAGAGCAATAAAACGCTTGCTCCTGTCAGCTATATCACAGATGCAGGGTCAGAGATAATCCTTCCTGAAGAATTCCACATCCATGGAACAAATAGTTCCTTCGGTGGCCTGATCACTGGAGTTCAACATTTTAACATTTAAGATGAAGCATTTGCTGTGTTCCAATCCAACAGCCACACAGCGATCATTGAAGACAGAGAGTATGTGCTCATCACACCTCCTGGCAATTTCACGTTTGCAACAATCACAGTGAAGAGAGGTGGACATGCTGGCTTTCAGAAAGTTACAAATACGATGAGAATTGATTGTGCAGAGTTCAGGGTGAAGTACCAGGGCATTCTGTTCATGAATCATGCAGAATTATTTTCCACCTATGCCTGGGTTGAAAGCCAGGGAGTATTCCACCTTGATGGCCAAGGACACAAAGCAGAGAGAGGGCCTGGTGCTGGCAAAAGCATTGATGGTGTTGGATACGGTGCTGGACATGGTGGAGAAGGGGGAGGTGCAAACGTAACATTAGTCAGCCAGCCATATGATTCTGTGTATTCACCAGTCATTTTTGGCAGTGGTGGTGGCAATGGTGCTGGCACTGGTGGTTCAGGTGGTGGCGTGCTGTACTGGAAGTCAAGTCACTACATAGAACTCAATGGACTTTTTTCACTTCAGGGCAATGATGGACAGGGAACAAATGCTGGCGGTGGTAGTGGTGGCAGTGCATTGATTGAAGTCACCAACATGACAGGACACGGTGAAATTAATGTCCAAGGTGGTGATGGCTCTGGCCTAGGTGGAGGAGGTGCCGGTGGAAGAGTTGGTATCCACTGCAGATGGCATTACACTTATGGTGGAAGGTTTCATAACAGAGCTGGTAGTGGTTCAGGAAACTATACCCTTTCCCATGGGGCAGCTGCTGGTTCTATTTATGTTGAGGAAAACACCCGTCCTCTCCAGTAAAGAATAGCTAAGTACCTGAAGGAACTGAATACAACTTTCCTGGATGTTGACCATAAGTATGTGCATATTGACAATGAAGGTCAAAAAGTGCCAGTAGCGTCCATGATAATGGAGGATAACACAGTAGACTATGAGTTTAATGAAATGGAATTGTCAGGTACAGCAAGACTACTTCTTTATCATCCTCATGGTGAGCAAGTAACAGCTGTGGTTCACAGGTTCATTGGTGACAGGACAGGACAATTCCATCTTAGGAATAACCAAAGTGTGTACGTCGAGGTGGTAGAGTCACCAACAATCGGACTGAAGCACCATGCAGTTATATCATTGACTATGGAGCAGAGATGGTCATGCCTTTTGACGTTCATCTCCAGGGTACGGACATGCTAATTGAAGGACTCCTGACTGGTGTGCATCACCTCTTTGTAGAAGAAAATGCCCATGCAGAATTTACATCCACAGCTCAGACTGCAGTCATTGAAGACAGAGTCTACACACACATCACATCTGAAGGCAACTTCTCCATGCCACAGGTCATCATAAGGTACGGTGGTGAGCTAAAGTTCACAAAGGTTGAAAAGGAAATGATCTTCAACTCAGCGTTTGTTGAAATCAAGTATAGAGGGCATATCCTGCTTAACCATGTCTTGATTGAGTCTGGCAATGCAGATTTAGAGAGTGAAGGCGAACTGCACTTAGATGGAGCAGGATATCCAGCTGGAGCTGGACCAGGTGGCGCTGTATCTGAAGGAGCTGGAGCTGGCCATGGTGGTAAAGGTGGTGGCTCAACCAGTGAGGGTCAACCATATGGTTCTGTCTTTACCCCTGTAGATCTTGGCAGTGGTGGAGGACCAGGACATTATGGACAACCCGGAGGAGCTGGGGGAGGTGCTGTGTACTGGGTGATTGGAACAAAGATACATTTGAATGGACTTATATCAAGTAAAGGTGAAGATGCAGTGATCACTGCTGCAGGTGGAGGTAGTGGAGGGAGTGTTGTAATTGAAGCAACAAACATGACAGGACATGGTGAGATCAATGTAGACGGTGGTAGTGGGCAGACAACAGGATCTGGTGGTGCAGGTGGGAGAATTGGAGTCCATGTTCATCACAAGAACACTTATGGTGGGCAGTACAATGCTAGAGGAGGTGCAGCTGGCTCTACCCACAGCAATGAAGCATATGGAGATGGTGGGCCTGGTACTGTGTATAAATTTGAATCAGATCGTTGTCCACAATACAGAGAAGCGAAATATCATGACCCGGAAAAGAACGTCACTGAATATAAGCCGGAGCATTCAATACTGAAGATAGATGATGGTCACTTAGATTCTGATAATCCAGCCATGGTCATGGAAGATGATACATTATTCTATGAATTTGATGAAGTTCAAGTCAGGGGTCTTTCATTTGTTCATTTTTACCATCCAGCTGAAGCCAGAAATGTGACTGTGGTTGCCCATGAGCTCCTTGGTGATAAATCAGGACAAATTGTCATACGAAATAGACAGAGGCTATTTGTGAATATCGTTGAATCGACCCACACATATCTGGAAATCCCATGTGGTATTCATGTACATGATGGTGGGGAGGCAGTACTTCCAACAACAGTCATCATTCAGGCAGAGTCTCTCAACATTGAAGGCAGAATGACGGGTGTAGAGGAGTTGATCCTTGAGCGGCAGGGACACTTTTTCTTGAAGGGCAAAGGCCACACATCTGACTTGCCAAGCAAGGCTGACTGGTATTCTGATATGCCTTTTGATCCCTACACACCTGGTCTTGTACTTATTGGCAAAGTTTCCATCAACAACCTGGGACAAGTTACAATAGACATAGACCCTGTAATATCTAGACTTGACGTTGGCAATTTCATTATTAAAAGTGGTGGCCTCCTGAAATCAGAATCTCAGAAATTTGAGATATTTGCTGGTGAAATGGACATTGAACCTGGTGGTACTATTGATGCTGCTGGCCAAGGACATGAAGCAAATGCAGGCCCTGGTGCAGGTACATTCAGCTATAACCGAGGATCAGGTGGTGGTCATGCATCAGAAGGTGAGAACATCTATGATCACATTCTTCACACACCTCTAAACTTTATCTTGTCAAACCACCAACAGAACAGTAAACTTTTTTGATGTTAGTGATTGAAATGGATGTGGATGTGATGAGTCCATTTTAAATTATAGACTGCATTTTTCTGTAAGGTATAGAGATACTATACCTAGCAGTTAGTTCAAACTGTAAAATGCTCTTAAATTCGGTAATGAATTGACATTGGATCCTGTTGATTGGTAGTGGGAAGTTTATGAATTTGTAACTTTATGTTTTATATATATATATATAATAAGATTTTTAATCAGGTTTTGTTGTTTTTACTGCTATGCCAAATGTTTTTTATATCGAACCAACATTGTGACAAGTGTTTATTTAAGCAAAATATGTCTAAACATGAGATAAAATATGCTTCATGAGATGTTCTCTTATTTTGTGATATGTTATTTTTTGTCTTGCAAGATTAAGCCATCAGATATCATGCATTACTCCTTATTTTAGATACAATTTTCCTGACTGAATTCTTTTTCAGGAGGAAGTGTTTTAAGCTGTCATACTGGTCCCTGCGCCACTGGAGGAAGTCCTTATGGAACAGTCTTTAATCCACTTGATGCAGGAAGTGGTGGTGGTGGCTCTGGAGGCGGAGCTGGTGGTGGATCTGTGTACATCAATGTTGGCAAGGTGACCAATTAACTCTGAATTAAGATGTTGGTTAATAAAAAACATATGACAAATCTTCATGTGAAGTAATTTTTGATTTAACACAAAAAATTTAACGCAAAAAATTTGACACACATCTCTCAAAGATTTCGTCAGAGGATATTTGCATCTGTGGAATATAAATGTTTTCTGCGCTAACAGCCAATTCAAGGTGTTGTACTCTTGTCAAGGACTATGAGCAGTTCTTCTTGTATGAGTCAAACATTTTTACTCTGACATTTTAGTTAATATAATATAGGCACTGAAATCTGATATGTCTTCAAATCTTTATAGCCTTTTGCTAATACAATCTACACTCTTTCCGCCCTCTCCGATATAGAGATTTTTTCAAACCAATCATTTCAAACCAATCATCTATGCTAATTGAATTGGGCATTCCTTTCAAAGAGAAGTACAAAACAGTGCCTCTTTTGTATAGGATACCTAAACTGCACATGAATTTGTACAAACAACAGTTTATCGTAGGATCAAGCAAATGCACTACTTAACGTCTGTCACAATTATTGTCTATAATTTTAACAACCATCTAAAAAGGTCGTTTTCGATATTGTGACAAAGTGTATGAAACGAGTGGGTTGAATCAAATGTGGATGCTAAAATATTTGAAGATAGAGAGTATGTTGCTTGTTTAAAAAGTCAAGGAAAACAAGTACAGGTAAATCCAAACATTCGACTTTTCCACATTATACACCATGATTCTCCATGATAATCTAAAAATGTGGATGCTAAAAATTTGAAGAGAGAGTATGTTGCTTGATTAAAAAGTCAAGAAAAACTAGTATAGGTCAATCCAAACATTTGACTTTTCTACATTATACATCAAGATTTCCCATGATAAACTAAAAATAAGACTGTCATCTCTTGTGAAGCAAGCTCTCCTGCATAAAATGGCAGTAGAAGGTACCTATACATTACCATCACACATAGGTCAGGTTATTTTAGTAACAAGATGGATGTTAAGCACAAATATACTGATGAAGAAATAATTAAGATGCATAATTTCTTGATCAACAACATATTTGTTAAGTTTGGTGGTATGACATTTAAAGCAATCTATTGGCATACAAATAAGTACAAATTGTGCACCTGTTCTCGCTGACTTATTTCAGTATTCAGTTCCCACAATTTGTCTACAAAGCTGGGTCTAAAAACTTTCTAGGCGTTTTAACAACACATGATTAGTCTGGACAATCTTAAATTACTTACATTGTATTTATCCTGGTGAGTTTGAAATTAAAGAAACAACCGAGGGTAGTAACTCAGCTTCCTATCTCAATTTGTTCCTACAAGTAGGTACTAATGGACTTCTCACTAAGCTGTATGACAAAAGGGATGATTTCGATTTTGAAATCATAAATCATCCCCACTTGTCAGGTAATATTCCGTCTGCACCTGCTTATGGTGTGTCCGTTTCTTAACTTCTCAGATATTATAGAGCTTTTGATTCCTACGCTGATTTCAAATGCGACACAGCTCATTGGCATCAACATATGTGAGACAGGGATACATATCAAAAAGACTTGTGAGGACTTTCAAAACATTTTATGGTAGATATTACGACATTGTGGCCAAATCAGTCAATCAAATGATTAGTTACAGTATTCCAGGCTTTGACTAATTACAGTGATTCATTTACTCTATTTTGGGACCAATCCTGATGGATGTTGCATATGCTAGCAAGGTACACTTACCCATTCTGAACACCTGGAACACCACTAACTATCAATGGTTCAGGATGGTCCTACTTAGCTTTGTCAATCATAAACGTCCCATGGACCTGGAATGTATTACCTTGAATGATAACGATTTTTCGACCAGTTCAGTGCTATATTCCTTCATGTAAAGAAGTGTATATTTCTTTGATTGAACATGTGTGAGTGGACATCTGACATTTGCTTTTATCCATGTTTGGTCTTTTTGAATAATCCATCCTCTGGCATTTGCTTTAATCCATGTTTGGTCTTTTTTGAATAATAATACTAATACTGGTTGATTTTTTAACAGTATCCTGTTCTACCATTCATGCTTGTTTCCACTTTTATCCGAGAAACCATCCATCATTATTAATGTATGTTTGACAATGTAAAAAATATAAACATTTTACCAGGAAACCTAATGTGTTTCTTCTCTGAATTCCTCTGTCAGGATATCTACCTTGATGGTGCCATGTCAGTCAACGGTTTTGATGGACTAACTGAAGTTCATGATTCCTATGGTGGGGGGAGTGCGGGAAGTATATTCATTCAGGCTGCTGTAGTCCATGGCTATGGTGTACTCACCAGCAATGGAGGTGATGGAGGTATACACAATTATGTTCATCTTCCGCTTAATCTGACTTCTTTGTGTAAAAATGATTATAGTACTGTATCTAATGAAAGACATAAGGCTTCCTGCAAATTTGAATAAAAGTATATTGGAAAGTATGAAATGAAGTACCAACCAGCCTTAAATATGAACTTGTTTGTTTATAAAAGCTTTAAGATATGGCTACTGTCAAAATTCTTGTACATATTATAGTAACTCAATAAAAGAAATGTAGGTTGGAAGTCGTATCATTATCATTATATTTTGTTTTGAATATATTTTTGAAAAATTATGAATTGCGTTATTCACTTTTCAATTTGATTTGAATTTTCAACTAGGCACAAAGTCTGGTGGTGGCAGTGGTGGAAGAATTGCAATCCGTGTGACCAATGCATATAGGTTCCAGGGCACCCTTCAGGCTTTGGGTGGTTCTGGATCTGATCATGGATGGCCAGGAACTGTGTATATTAGGCAGAGCATTGGTGACAACAACATCACAAGCTTGTTCATTGACAATGTAGACAGAGCAAGTCAGTCAACACAATGTTACAAACCAGTTGAATTGGATGAAGGTGGTCAAAGAGATTTCCATTTTGATTTGATCAGTCTGGATAGACGTGCATGTCTTGTAATAAAAACGGTAAGATTGGAATCTTGACCCTTAAAACGCCATGCCCATATGTATCCGTACGTGCCATAACTAACACTCAGCACCAGGCACGGATATACCTGTACACGGCCTGAGGTTCAATAAGGCAAAGTTTGGAACTTGATTTCCCTTGTTTTAGAAGTCACCTGACAAATAAATCCATTCCTTACCCTTTGAATCCTCTTCAGATCCATAGGAACTAAAATAATGACATCGTCTAATGTAGCTACGGCAATTTCCAGTAATTTGAGCGACCTTTGAGGAAACTGGTCAACTATTCTTACCATTACTATTGAAATCAGATCTGGTCACTAAGTGAGGCGAAGTGAGAGACATTTTGAAGGTTTTTTTCTGCCGTACATCAATAAGAGGATAGTTTTGTGACAAATTGGCAATTTCATGATAGAAATGACATATTTTGGTATTTTTGAGGATATTTTCTCGGAAAACGAAGACTTTTGTTGATCTGTCGAACTTGATTTTGAAGTTGAAGAGCGGTTCAAATGGCATCACCATAGAGCATCACGTTGACCAGCCTCTCTGAAAGCTCAAGATAGAGTCTGTAGGCCGAAAAAACTAATGATGGAGAAATTTGAAAGGATTTTCAGTAAATCTTAATTTAATATGTGATTTTAGAGCAATCATATCTATTTATGTAAAGTAATCTTTGGTATTGCGGCATTCACCACGTGGCACGGGACATTCCGAACTGTTGAACTTGTGTCATATTCCTTTGCCATACTATATTCAATATACCAGATATGTAATTATTCTTTGAATATTTATTGGTGTCTGTTCATTGACTGGCGAATTTGTTGCCTCTTCGTCAAAATACATGATCAAACTTTCATATGTGTTCACGTTGACTGATCGTGACGGTGACGTCTTGATAAAACCTAAGGGCCTCTAGGGTGATGGAAAGCATTCTGATGTGAATGTCATTCTTATTGTACCTCAAACTTAATTTATTTAGTTCTTGAACCGAATTGATTTTCTCAGAAGTTCAGGTAGTGCATTTTTGTTATGAAGTTTTTCCTCAACATATGTTTGCCAATCACAAGGTAGCTAATAACAGAGCTGAATACAGGCTGTGATTTGAATTTTCTTGTAAGATGGCAGCTTGTCCCCAGATATCAAATTAGTCTCTCGTGTTTACTTTCAATGCCAAAACCTCTCAAACGTATCCGTTTAAACTTTAATTGCAACATTCATTCCACAAAAACAAAACCAACTGAATCATATTTGATTGCAATTAGAGTCAAATTAAAAAGCAAAAGCAAAGATTTTTCCTGGTTACATGGTTTCCCCTTTCAATGCCACAACAAACAAACAAATAAACAAAGATAAATGAATAAAATGTCTTGTTAAGGAATGCAATCATATTGCTGATTCATATTCTATAGTGTTTTAGCTGTATTTCGTTTGTGCTAGATGCTTTTCTGTAAATGTGTTGAAAGGTATGTGATATTTGTATTACTGACAAATACCAACAATTGTTTGTTTGTTTATTATTTACATTTAATAAGTTCTGCTTCTGAAATTATTCATCCAAATATATATCTTTTCATGACATCTAAAATTTGTAAACGTTTGTGTGCTTTTTGACAAAGGTATATTTTTAGAGTCTTTTAATCATTTTTATTGCGTTTTTAACCAAAAATATGCATATTAAGGTAAAGGACGACGAATTCGGACGCGCACACGCTTTAGAACGTTTCTGCGCAGATTTAACTCCAGCCTGCCGCAAATGGGTTATTTTGTAGCGCATGTATTTAACATCACCTGTCATTGTTGAAATTGCGCTTTTACCTAATTTTTTGACCCAGTGTCTTAGAAATACATGTGACCTATAACCTTGTCATATTTTGACCCCCTAGGAAGCTGGTTTTTATTCAATATGAGTGAAAAATTAACATTTCTCTCCCATTTATATGGCGCAAATTACCCATTCACCTGGAGATATTGTAAAAAGTAGCGTGGTGACACCCTTTTATTAAAAGTGTAAACTAAATGGTATTATGTCAGGAGTTTATTCGCCAAGTTTGGTCAAAATGACACCATTCAAAGCGACAGGAAGAAAGTTCGAAAATTATGTAGTGATATGATTTCGATATCGTCATTTTGTAATCGATACTTATGTTAAAATTTCTTCACAAACATCATGAAAACTATACATTCAATAGATATGGATCTTAAGTCTTGGTATTTATTAAAATTAACTCATTTGCTAAGCGTTTTATAATTGCTTTCTTTAGTTTAAGTGAATTATATCATTTTTATTTATTTCTAACGACGCCATTTTAACGTCCGTTTCCATGGAAACAAGCGTGGTGACCCCCATTTTTTATTTCATTTTTGCACTTGCACAACTTCCAAGAATATTTATGCAAAGTTTCAAGAAAATGACACCACAACTTAATTTTGACGTAATTCGTAGTACTTCACCTTAAGCCCCTTTTCCACCCCTGATTTGCTAAGTCAAACATGGAAAGACTACTCGGAGCTTCTTCATCACCTGATCTTTGAAACTCAAAGTGGTTTGGCTGGGCTCCAATCACAGGAAACGCACTGTAACCTGTCTAAAAGTGTAACATGTCAAGTTTATTGGTTCAAAACATTCTTGGCGTGTGAAGGTGTATGGCATGAAATTCTATGGCGTCTTCAGGGTTAAAAACTTGATACCACACCCTTATCATATTTTGTGCGTAAATTAATTTTTTATGAAATAAAGGTCTAGACATCCTGTGTGATTCAAAACTTTTAATAATGTTTCTTGACTTGTTCCAGTGAAAACTTTGCATTTCAAAACACTTAATTAACAAACCCCAGACAACTTTTCGTACAATTGTTAGTTCCTCATACCTTCCATTTGTGTAATTATTCATATTTGCATTAAAATTCAATAGGAGAGTAAAAACTTTTAAGTCTATAAAGCTTTGAGAATTATCATGTCCACACCATGAACCGTTATGTTATGTCAATAATCTTACAGACAAAACATGAACTAAGACCTGCATTGAAAGGGTTCGGAAAATGACAGTTTTGAGATGAATTAGATTCTCCTGGTATATTTCATAGGTATTGCTTCCAAAGTAGACTTGGTACAAGTCTGTGATTTGTGAATGTTTGAGTGGGGTGAATGTGATAACTTGTTTGCTATTTAGGATAGAATAAATAATTTATATAGCGCCTAGTATCCATCAGCAATGTTCACTGGCGCTTTACACTAGGTCACAGGTAAGCTCTCTTGAAGAAATGAGTCTTAAGCAGAGATCTGAAGGTGCGAATGTCCGGGCTGATCGAAGAGGAGCTGGCAGTTTGTTCCATAGAATTGATGAAGAATAGGAGAAGGATCTGTCACCGTATGATTTAAACCGAGTTTGTGGAACTTTAAGTGTGGTTTGTAGACTTGATCGGAGAGATCTGTTGGGGTGTTGACTTCGTGAGTTCAGCCAGGTATGAAGGAGCGAGTCCATGTATTGATTTATATGTGAGAAGTAGGATTTTGAACTGAATTCTGTAAGACACGGGAGCTAGTGAAGTTCCTTCAGAATTGGTGTAATGTGATCCCTTTTCTTTGTTTTTGTGATGAGACAGGCAGCCGAGTTTTGTAATCTGATGTATGAGTCTGGTAAACCGTAGAGTAGGGCGTTGCTGTAGTCTAGCTTGGCAGAAAGAGTTGAATACATGAGAGTGAGACAAGTCTGTTGAGAGAGATATTTCCTGATGAATCCAACATGGCGGATAAGTAGATAGATGCTTAGATTTGTATGTGAAACTGGTGAGTAGGGTGAACGCAATGAGTGGGTGAACGCTTTACAGGGGAGTTTCTCCCGGAATCACAGACTTTGCTTCCTTTATGACCTGCATTGCTATAAATTATTGATGAGATGATGTTTGTATTAAGTGGTCTATTATTCATGAGATGACATCATCATATTTGGCGTATCATGAGGATTTTCCTCTCAATTCCCCAAGATATGTGCATAAAACTCACTATGCAAGTCATATCAACTTTTTTGTCACCGATGTACATGCTTTCAGTCCTCTTTCATTCAACGTCTAGGCTTGCTCCTTCAGCAGAGCAATACATGAGGAGATTTTAATCAGTTTGTTTGAAGCGATGAAAATCAGAACAATGTAGGGTGACCTTCTTCGTCAGCGATGCCAGTTGATGTGCAGACAAACACATATTTTCCCTGAATATAACTACTTTGAACTGTATGCCATATTTGCTAAGAGTGTAATGTACTCGGTGTTGAAGTCAATGCGTTCTTCTTATCCTTGCCTTCTCTTTGATATTTCAAATGTTTGAGTGAACAGAAACACATAGAAATCAACTCAATGACCTGATTACAATTGACTGGGAAAGTTACATCTCTTGTGATTAACATATTATCAATATTATTTCCCTTGTATTCATACATTTTGGCAGTTTTATTCTCTTCTTGAAAAATTATGTTGAAATTCCCGGTTCCTGTTTTACAAAACACATGCTAAATGTTAGGCATAAGAAATAATATTCATCATTTAACTTTCATTTCGTTATGGATAAACAAATTTTTTTCATCAATAAAACGCATGTTTTCATTTGTGAAAACAATAATTAAAAAAGAAAAATATCAAAGGTATTGTTCGAGAAGCAAGTGAACAAGTTATTCTTCTTTTGTATGTTTAAGTATCAATATGTTTGAGCAAAGATAGAAAAGTTAACCATTTGTAATCAAACACTATTCGCTTTAATTTTAGCATGCTACTGGGACTTCAACTTTGGTGATTGAAAAATTGACAGGGGATGGAACCGGGACTTTGTCTGCAAGAGGAAATGACATGCTTCATATTGAACCACAAGAGATGAAAACCTATTTGCCTGGAGACTTAAGAGTTCACAACAATGGGGGAATGGTGGTTCCTCCAAAGACCACCATAAGAAACTACTTGACTGTGCAGGGTGCCCTTTATGGCATTGAAGAATTACTCATCAAGGGATACACAACCCTGTACAAGTCAGGTTACACCACTTGTAGGAACTGTACTGATGGGAGCAATGAGTTAGGACAGTATTGGATGGGTCGTCTGGTAGTCCAACATGATGGCACTCTAGAAGCCAGTCATTCAATTCGAACAACAAAACAAGCAATCCAGATACGTACAACAGAGGTATTTGAACTTGAGAACAATGCTGCAGTGAGATTGCGTGATTCGATGACAGTTTACTCAAGAGATGTTAAGACAGAAGTGAACAGTACAGTTGAGGGGAATGCTATTGGTTATGGTGCAGCTAGTGGTCCAGGTTCTGGTGGTACATGTGGCGGTGGAGGTGGTGCAGGACATGGTGGGTATGGTGGTTCAAGTTCTGACTCTTGCCGGGGACCACCCTATGAAAATTCATGTCTCCCATTTAAAACTGGCAGTGGTGGTGGTAGAGATAGCCATGGAAACCAGAACCCAGGTGTTGGTGGAGGGGCAATACAGATAATAGCTGGTCAACATGGAGAAATTGAAGGAACAGTTACAGTAAATGGTGGAAGCAGCAATGATGGTTCTGGCGGTGGAAGTGGTGGGACAACATGGTTGGATGCTAGATACATGGATTGATGGGGTCGAAATATCGCCAATGGAGGATCTGCTTCCTATCACACGTACAGCTGTTCTTATACCACATGTTACCACTCTGGTGGTGGTGATGCAGGAGGACGCATACGAACAGAGTCAGAATACCCACACAGAGTTCTGGAATCAAGATGCACTAAGACTGGTGGCACATCAACAAACAATGAAAGAAATGGAGACTCGGGAACTGTGTGCATAAGCCCAACCCAATGCAGCGACCAGGGTGTATGGGATCCTTTGACTGGCCTATGCATGTGCAACAATGGAACTGTTGGTTTCAACTGTCAGATCCAGTGTGATGATGACTACACCTGTAATGGACATGGTAGATGTACCAACTATGGAGGCTGTGAATGTGAGCTAGGGTATGTTGGCTATAGATGTGAGTACCAGTGCTTGGCCAATACAACTTGCAGTGGACATGGTACATGCACACCACATGGTGAGTGCATATGTGACTCCTGCTACCATGGAAGTGACTGTTCGATCATGTGTAATGGCAATGGTGACTGTGTAGATGGAGAGTGCCAATGTGATCCCTGCTTCATTGGAAAATATTGTCATTCAGAGTGTAACCATCAGGGATCTTGCGTCCATGATACCTGTAGCTGTTTGGACAATTGGTGGGGAGACTTCTGCACTATTGCTGTGTGTCCTGGGAAGGAGATTGACTGCTCTGGACATGGTATCTGCAATTATGGTATTCATGCTTGCTACTGTGAGCAGGATGGACAGGTGATGACTGTTCTTCAGTTGACTGCCCTGGAGATCCCAACTGCTTTGACAGAGGCTACTGCAATGCTACAGTGAAACCCCCTCAGTGTCAAAATTGTGAAAAGGGTTGGATGGGAGCTGACTGCAATGAAACTTGTGTCCATGGTAATCAGGTGCCAATGGATAGTGGTGTCTGTGTTTGTGATCCCTGCTGGATGGGTAAAAACTGTGATCTACTCTGTTCTGGCTTTGGGCAATGCAGTGATGACAACACAGCCTGTGAATGTCACTTCGAAACTGGACGATGGGGAGAGTACTGTGAAATCTTAGGCTGTCCAGAAATTGACGTTTTCTGCTCTAGTCATGGTGACTGCAATAGTGCTTTAAATAAATGTGAGTGCAGAAATGGATGGATAGGAATTGGATGTCACATACCAGATTGTCCTGGCAATCCTGACTGTTCTGGTCGTGGTTTTTGCAATCAAGACTTTGATCCACCAATCTGTCAGAACTGCTCAATAGGTTGGATGGGACCAGCATGTGAGGATCCATGTGTAAACGGCATACAAACACCAATGGACAGTGGGTACTGTAACTGCTCCTCTGGGTGGACTGGAGTTGGTTGCAATGTGGAGTGTTCCAATAATGGTAAAATTGTGGATGGAGTGTGTGAGTGTTACTATGAAGAAGGATGGAAGGGGGACCTTTGTGATATACCTGGATGTCCAGGTCTCTTTGGAATAGATTGCAGTGGAAGAGGAGAATGTAACAGTGCAATTCCCAAGTGCACCTGCAGACCAGGCTGGCTCGGAATAGGATGTGAATTACCAGACTGTCCTGGTCATCCAGACTGTGCTGGGCGAGGATACTGCAATGACACCTTTGACCCACCAATATGTCAGAATTGTTCCAGAGGATGGATGGGCCCAGCCTGTGAAGATCCATGTGTAATGGTATTCAAGAGCCAATGGACAGTGGTTACTGTAAGTGTGATCCAGGATGGGTTGGTGTCGGGTGTGATTCAGAATGCTCCTTCAATTGGAAAATTATCAACAACTCTTGTGAATGTTATGTTGGATGGAGGGGAAAGTATTGTGACATTGCAGGCTGCCCAGGCATTGATGTTGACTGTTCTGGATGTGGACAATGCAACTCTAAAACCCACCAGTGTATCTGCAATAATGGTTTGACAGGTGATTGGTGTGAGTTCCCAGATTGTTCAGGCAACCCTGACTGTTTTATGATGGGACACTGCAATGATACTGTCAATCCTCCAGTTTGTACCAACTGTGAAAAGGGCTGGATGGGTTCAGACTGCAATGATCCTTGTACTTTTGGCAACCAAGTTCCAATGGACAGTGGGAATTGTGTCTGTGATCCGTGCTACTCTGGAAGGAGTTGCAACAGTGAATGCATGGAACATGGCTTCTGCAGTGATGGCAAGTGCAGTTGTGATCCTGGCTGGTGGGGTGAGTTATGTGAGGTCCCTGGCTGCCCTGGTGTTGAAGAAGATTGCAGTGGCAATGGAGACTGTAACAGTACCCTGCATCTATGCTTTTGCTATCCTGGATGGAAAGGAGATGGCTGTGAGATACCCGACTGTGCAGATGACTGTAACAACAGAGGATACTGCAATGGAACTGGTCGAACAACCCCACAGTGCACTGACTGTGAGCAAGACTGGATGGGACATGCCTGTGAGGAACCTTGTGTTTATGGAATCCAGGAGCCAATGGACAGTGGGGTCTGCATTTGTGAGGAGTGCTACACTGGTTATGGCTGCAATGTTGAGTGCTCAGAAAATTGTGTTTGCAATGACAACAATCAGTGTGAGTGCTTTGGAGACCCAGGCAATTCCTGGTGGGGACTTAAGCGTGAAATGAAACGATGTCCAGGAGAAGACAATGCCTGCAACGGCCATGGTGACTGCAACTCAGCCTCTCAGAAATGTAAGTGTTATCCTGGTTGGACAGGTGATGATTGCAGTACAGCAGATTGTCCAGGAACTCCAAGCTGTTCAGGTATGACCAGTAACTGGCAACTTTCCCTGTTGTTTTCAGTTGCAAAATTGAGCCAATATTCACATCTTATTGATGAACTTTCATTGATGCCAATGAACTCTCATTGATGCCTAATTATATTTTTAATTGCGTGTTCATTTGTATATACACAAATCTCACTCAATGCTTGCACATAGCAGAAGATGATCCTTTCGAATTCAATTATATCATGACGTTTACAAGAATTCCTTAAAGGGCTTCCAAGAACAAATTCTGATAAATACACTACTAAAAGATAGATAATATTGCTGCCATGATGAAAGGCGAATGGGAGTGTACATAAAAGAAGAGAGTGAGATATAGTGACTTAAAATTTACTAATCAGTTGAACCTAAAAGTCTATGCTAGACACTTATAGCCTATTCACAAATTAATTATCTGTGAAATAATTGGTGTGTCATTTCCAATGTTTGCAAATTTATAAATGTATGAGCCCCAGTATATTATAAATTTAGTGACTGTGAAGAGACTGCTAATACTTCATTTTTGAGGTTGGTGTGATCGAATATTATTCTTGTAGTAAGTTTTTGCTTCTTTGCTTGATCTTGCAGGAAATGGTGTCTGTGGATCTACTTATCCACGAACTTGTAAGTGCTTCAGTGAGTGGGCTGGTGATGTATGTGATGTACCTTGTGTCAATGGTGCCAACGTGTATGGTGATGGCTGTATATGTGACGCATGTTTTACTGGCACTGGTTGTGACCAGATTTGCAATGGAAATGGAGAGTGTGAGAATGATGCTTGTTCATGTGATTTTGATTCTGGATACAAGGGTGAGATCTGTCAAATCCCTGGCTGCCCTGGATATCCAACAGATTGCTCCGGCCATGGCTCCTGCAACCTAGCTACTTTTGAGTGCATTTGTGACCCGGGCTGGAAGGGCAATGGATGTCATATTCCAGATTGCCCAGGAGATCTTGACTGTCATGGAAGAGGAGTTTGTCCTGTACCTGAAAATGATGATGATGACCGGTGGTGTGACTGCAATATTGGATGGATGGGTGATGGATGTGAAACACCGTGTGTTCACGGAACACAAGAGAGATTCCCCAATAGTACATGGATCTGTCATTGTGAACCATGTTTCAATGGCATAGGCTGTGATCTCTTATGCTCTAACCACACGACCGCTCAGTGTATTGATGGCACTTGTGATTGTAGCTTTGATGGTGGAAGGGGTGAATTCTGTGAGGTAGGTGGCTGTCCTGGTGATTATGGACTACATTGTTCCGGGTATGGCGAATGCAACTCAGCAACGGGAATATGCTATTGCCGCTCTGGCTGGACTGGAGAAGGGTGTGAGATACCAGACTGTCCAGGAACCCCAGACTGCAATGACAGGGGAGTGTGTGAGCCATCTGATCCACCTGTTTGTCGTAACTGTACCAGCGGCTGGATGGGAACAGCATGTGAAGTACCATGTGTCCATGGTGAACAGATTCCGATGGATTCTGGTAACTGCACGTGTGAGCCATGCTACAGTGGTATATCCTGCGATGCTAAATGTGGTGGAATAGGAAACTGCACAGATGATGGAGTTTGTGAATGTCCATTTGAAGGAGGCCGAGGAGAGTTCTGCACAGAGCCTGGTTGTCCTGGTTATGGCGAGGACTGCACTGGCCATGGAACTTGCATTCTTGGCACGTGCCTGTGCAATGAAGGCTGGGTAGGCAGAGGATGTGAAATACCAGACTGCCCTGGAGATCCAAACTGCAATGGCAGAGGCACATGCACTGAAGACAGACCTAAACCAGAGTGCATTGATTGTATTGAAGGATGGATGGGTCCTTCCTGTAATACACCCTGTGGACCTGAACATGGAACACAAGACCCACCAAATAGTGGCCTATGCAGATGTACAGACCCCTGTTGGCATGGAGAAAGCTGTCATGACTTCTGTAGTGGTGTGGGACAATGCGTCAATGAAACTTGTGACTGCACAGATGAAGGCTTAAATCTAGGCAATTGGGGCCAGTTCTGTGAAAGCAGAGACTGTCCTGGAGTTGATGAGCCATGCAGTGGCCATGGATACTGTAACCCATCCACACTCACCTGCATCTGTAATTCTGGATGGGAAGGAGAAGGTTGTCATATTCCAAACTGTCCTGGTGATCCGGACTGCAATGGTAGAGGCACATGTGATGGAAGCCAGGCTATTCCTATCTGTAAGGACTGTGAAGCTGGATGGATGGGAGCAGGCTGTGAGCTACCTTGTGTGAATGGCATAGCACAGCCTGACTATACCTGTGTTTGTGATGAATGCTACACTGGTGCTGGATGTGATATGATGTGTAGCAACCATGGACAATGTAATGATGGTACATGTACCTGTGACTCTGCTTGGTGGGGTATGTATATTGTAAAGCATTAACTTACATAAAATATAGACTCTCCTATTTGGCTTTAGAAACTTACCTGTGTTTTCAAATGGTACCACTTTCACCCATACATATCTGAAGTGTTGTGACTTGAAACAAGATACTAGGACCAAGGTTGGTACTGGAATGTTCCCTGTGTAAAGATTCAGACATGCATTGACAAATGACAACTAGAGAGAGTATTTACTGGCTATATCATAGTTGTCTCTTTTAGTGTTTTCTATTCAAATCTATGTGACTAATTCATTCATTCATTTTATTGCCATATTATTATGCATCAAATACACATCTAATGCCACAAAAAGGCAATGAGAAAAAGAGAAGTTGCAAATGGTACATTGGCAATATGGAGCTAGAAATATAGCTTTACGCTAGTCAAGCCTAGCCCCGCTTACTCAGTAATATATTACGTTATTAAGCATGTTAGGCTACTGTCTGGTGAATGGTGAAAACTCTTCTATTGACATTTTTGCCAGTTCAATGTATAGTGCCTCGCACATAAAATTCTGAACAAGTCATTCATAGTTTTAATTACAATCACTGAGCAGGGACATGAATTGTTGTTATCGTTGGTAATTGTTTTATATAGTTGTGGTATGTCCCTTCCAACAATTTCCATATTTTCCTTCATTAGAAAGAAGAGACACTACAGTACACAAAGCATATTATCCCTATTTGGTTTAGAGGTGTAGCCTACAACATCTATGGCATAGTTTCTGATAGCATTCATGTCCTCCATTTGTCACAATATAAATAATTTATCAAATTCACCAATTTGTAAGGAATGTCTACATACATTTACACCTTTTGCACATTATAGAAAAAATAATACCATCAGAAACCAATAAATCTTCGGAAGTGTATCCACACCCACTTTTTTAAGGAAAACCAACAATTTTCCTAGTTTCTTGACAATTTGTTAACGTTTATCTTTTGTGCCTTTCCCTTTTCTCCTTGATATTCAGGAGAATACTGTGATATTAGAGGATGTCCCGGCATTGGAGACAGCTGTTCAGGACGTGGACACTGCAATGTAAATGAACAAAACTGCTACTGTTATCCTGGTTGGAAAGGTGAAGATTGCAATGTTCCTGACTGTCCTGGAACACCAGATTATAGTGGTAGAGGTTTGCCATGCATTGATTAAGTATATATTCTATAAATTCATGTTTGATCATGCACTCAAAATCTCTGTCATTCTGCCCAATAGACCAGGAATCCAGTCATCAGGAATTTTCAAAACAATAAGAAGGTTTGATCAAGTCAGATATTTGGTTGACAAGCCTGTCACAACTCTCCCTTCGAATTGTCATACACAGTGTAATTAGTTAATTGCGATATAGCTGCATATGAATTCACTCTTAAATTTACTGTTCAATAATACTTTTATTAAAAAATGTCATACAAAACAGTAAAAAATTTTTTATGAACCTTATTCCCAAGTTTTAACGATTCAGATAATAAAAACAAATGTTAGTGAAGATATGCGTATGACAAACTAATTTATTGCAATAAAAGCAATCCAGCCTCTAATTAGAATGTGATGTACTCACCTGGTGATAATGACAAAGCCTGCCTTACCTTGAAGTTACTGACACAAGCATTCCAATTCAATAGGGTACTGCAACGGTACATACAGTCCCTCTATGTGCATTTGTGATGAAGACTGGATGGGTGAAAGATGCCACATTCCATGCTTGTATGGCAGACAGTCACCACCAAACAGTGGCATATGTGAGTGTGATCCTTGCTACCTTGGTATCAGCTGTGATGAAGAATGCTCCAGTAATGGCGCCTGTGCAAATGAGAAATGTATTTGTGAAGAGGGATTTACTGGTGACTTGTGTGAGTTTTTGGATTGCCCCGGGGAACCAGACTGCTCTGGTTTTTGTACATGTGTCAGACGAGAGGGCAGATCAGTGTGCATCTGCAGTGCAGGATTTGAAGGAGAGGATTGCTCAATCATGGTTTGCCCCGGAACACCAGAGTGCAGTGGAAGAGGTGAGGAGCCTAATTTTTATGCATCGTTCCATGTTTTAGTTAACCCATTGTTTAAATATATTAGAAAAGTTTCATGTTCTGAATAATTTGCAAAATTGCTCTAAAAAACTGATTTTTTCACATTTGGTAACTTTAGCTGTACAGGAACAAAATTAGTATTTCCAGCTTGATTGAAACTTTGATTCAACTTCACATCATGTGTTGCAGGTTGATATAAGAACGTATATAATATGTAAACATCTGTCTTTGATCATGTTTGAAGGTATACTTTGTCAACCCTTCTGTCAGCATGTTTCAAGATGCCTATGAATAATACTAATCTTTCACACATTATGAAACTGATGAAGAAATAACAAATATTTTAACTTTATTCCATGAAAAAGCTATTTTATCATCTCTGTTTAAAAGGATAACTTTTGTTTTAATACATTCAAAATCAGTGCAATATGTGACACTATGGTACTTGTTAGAGCTAAATAAAACAATCTGTAAAATTTTTGCCTTTGTAAAAGTTGTAATTCAAGTAGAATTCTCACTGAATAGGGCAATCATCATAACAACATGCAGCAGCAAACCTTCATAGTATGCACTCTTCCATAGGTACTTGTGAGTTGATTGAAAACGCACCTATGTGTACCTGCAAACATGGTTTTGATGGAGATGCATGTGAAAGATGCCTACCTCGCTTCTCTGGTTCAAACTGTGAGCAGTGTGTGGATGGTTACATTGGCTGGAACACCACATGTGGAGTTCTCTGTCTTCACGGATATGCTACAGAGCCAGGCGGAGACCAGTGTGAATGCTATGCTGATGACAACGAAGGCTACTGGACAGGAGGTAGTTGTGATGAATGTATAGAAGGCTGGGGTCTGCCTGATTGCCGCAGCTGTGCAGCAGGTGAGAGGGGAAATATTTACAGCTATTGAGAATCAGGATCACGTAAAACTCTTCCATGTTAAAGGGACAAAGTCGCCCATTTTTTCATGAATTTTGTTTAATACGAGATACTACTATATTGTTTGACATGTTGAAAGATACTGATTGAATGTGTGACCATGTATATATTCGACCCCGGTTTTAGACAAATTAAATGAAACCATGGCGAAAATGAATTAATGGTCATGACCATTAATTCATTTTTGCGATGGTTACACGTATCGTGTCTAAAACTGGGGTCGTATATATGCATGGTCACCTATTCATTCAGTATCTTTCAACATGTCAAAGAATATAAGTGGTATCGTGTATCAAACAAAATTCATAAAAAATGAGCGTCTTCTGCCATTTGTCATGGTAATGAACTTACGAAACTTTCCATTACTGGAATTGTTTACAGTGTGATGTTATATCATGATTTAATAGAACAGTGCATGGTAATAGTCCTTACCACTGATTGCCACCTTTAAGAACATAAGTATTGGTAATAAACAGTCTTTAGCTAAGTCCTTCATTTTCGATTATGAGAAATATTTATTGTGGAAATGTTACTGAACAATTCATTTGAAGATGAAATATGCATTCTAGTTTAATAATATGAAAGGGTAATGCCATGTATAAGAATTCTTGCTAAAAGATTTTATTAAAGTGAGCAAAGAGTTTTGACAAAACAACCTCTAGAAAATCATTGTCACTGAGATTAAAATGAATGGAGAATACCAGTAAACCATCTGAAGGTAAAGTATTGATTGTTCAGATGAAATTAAATAAAGTCATCAAGAAAATTTATTTTGAATGGCACATTTTTTGTACTGGGTCTATTTTGAATGTTTTTTTCATTTGCGTTTGTTAATTTTGAATCCTTCGTTACACCTGTTTCTTGTTACATCTGTTACTCTTGTTATATCTGTTCAATATTTTATCAATTGTAAAATTCAGACTATGTTGGGTTTGGGCACTGCGATATCCACTGTGTGTCTGGCCATGGAAGATATCAGGATCCACAAGATGGAGAGGGAGGCAAAGAAGCTGTCAGACCCATCCTGCAGTGTGTTGAAGAAGAAGGTGGCAACTCAACTGGGTACAGAGCATGGTTTGGATATGACAATGAGAATGCACATAATGCATACATACCAATTGGAGATGACAATAGGTTTGAAGACACGAAACATGGGCGTAGCATAGCTTATGAAAATATGGGACAACCCTCTAAATTTCAACCAGGAGAGTACAGAAATGTCTTCTACATCAGGTATGTTTTTTTTCAACTTTTCAAAGAATGATGATATACATCACATAGCCTGGATTAACAACATGGTGGTCCATGAGTGCCACCAAATATGTACTAAGGTAGTCTTAGTCAAAAACATAATGGTCACTCCAAAATGTAACTTTTATGTAATTTTATCATCATCAAATGTTGACAGGGGTAAGTCACGTTCAGTGCCGCTGTCTTTGATGGCATGAATCCTCTATGCAGCTCAAACCCTGTGCATGTGAAGGACAAAACAGCTATACTGGTATTTCCATCAATTCACCTGCTAGACTTACGTGTATACTGTATGGATATCCTGAAAACTGCATATTTGATCGTATTGAATGAGTGATATGAGTGGCTAAATCCACTGCATGGATGTTTCACAACAAATACAGAAGGATCTTGAGGGACTGGAATCTTATAAAGTGCAATCATGTTCAAACATGACAATCATGAGCTACTCAATAGTAAGCTTTTGTGGTGGCCCAAACTGCAGCACCTATTTCAAAATAGGTGGTCCAAAATTAGAAATTCGAGGACTTTTGGATTCCAGATCACCTTTAATTTTGAGCACCAAATTTTGAAAGAAGTTACATTCTGACTAAAGATACAACACATTTAGTTCATGAACAACTAATTTGAGTCTGCTTACTTTCAATTGATTTTCAGAATATATGTACTCGGTACATAATCTTAAAATATGCATATGTTTGTTGACTTATGACTAAACTGCAATCTGCTTGACGAGAAGTAATGAGAATTTACTGTATTTCTGCGTAAAAAGGTCGAATTTTATGGTGGCCAACCAAAAAATGGTGAAAAAGTTCTTGCTCTGTAAGTGATCTGAGGTATTACAGATTGCAAATCTGATGAAACGCTGTGATTATTTTCTGCAGGATACCAGACATGGAGACAGAGTACATTTGGCATTTAGCTTACACTCCATCAAATACAATGTACAGAGTGTCGGTTACAGCCAATCAGATGTATGAGATTCCTTGCACTGGAAGTGAACTTGAAGAACATAAGGTTTGTCTGTCTATCTGTGTTTGTTGAATTCCAAGACTGATATTTTTGTCTGCCTTAGATTTCACAAGTCAAATTATCAATTTCTGTTTGCTACTGATATCAGCCATTAGTTCACAGTAATTACAAAATTATTGCATACATAAATAATGAT
Source organism: Ptychodera flava (assembly GCF_041260155.1). NCBI lineage: Eukaryota > Metazoa > Hemichordata > Enteropneusta > Ptychoderidae > Ptychodera > Ptychodera flava. Next base: position 1,719,567 of record NC_091944.1, on the reverse strand, counting down.
AGACTCAATACTAGTTGAGTAAAATCAATTTTGAGTTTAACCTCATACCAAAAATGACTGAAAATTAGTGAAATTACCATTATGAGAGCATATTGGAAGAATAGTATAAATTTAATATACATTTGAATTATTTCACCAATATGGACATATTTATAGAGTTGTTTAAGTTATGCACATCTCAAAACAGAAACGTAAATTTTCGGTGTAGCATCTTTCAAATTGAAAAATAAAACTCTGGAACCAACAAGCAAAGTTTGCTAGTTAAAAAAATAATGAAAATTTATTTATATCTCAAGTTCAAAGTGGCTAAAATCCATGTGTTAATTTGTTGGGAGAAACTACTCATACTCATATGAAACAATGAGAATTTAATAACTTTACCAGACTGCTCAAGCAGCACACAAACGTAGTGCTGTAAAATTTGGCCTTAATGTATGTAGTTGACTACTACTTTGTATGTGCTTGTCAAATCTTAAATAATGGCAAGTTACTATGTGTACTCATAGCTTGTATTTAACTAAAACAATCTGTATAATGGCTGTATAAAGTATTTGTTTGTGACTCCTTTTATATACAACTTTCTTTCAGAAATTTCTCAATATATCTGATCCTGGGTACTGTGAGTGTTACAATGGTTACTGGGGACCATCCTGTGAGAATGAGTGCCCGGGTGGTGCAAGCAACCCATGCTTTGGCCGTGGAGAGTGCAATAGAACAACTGGGGATTGTCTCTGTGATGTGAATTTCTTGTTCTACAGCAACTGTACTGTCTGTGCACCTGATTGGATGGGACATGACTGTTCTGTTGGCTACGTTAACATGTCAAACACCCTTGATGGATTTCACCTTGCCAGCACTTTTGGACTTGGACACTTCACCACCTGTGATGGCGCAAGCTACCATTTCTATGGACGTGGAGAGTACCACCTGTTCAGCAATAGTGAAATTGAAGTTCAAATCCGCATGGTTGCTTGTAATGAAGAAGGCTTAGGAAGCTGTGTGAATGCTGTGGCTGTCAAAGTTGGTGCAAGGTGGGTAACTGTCCATTCTGGTTACACGGATGATGACCTAGGAGGAGTTGTCTGGATTGATGGAGTTGAAGCATTTGTTACTGATACTGTGGTGCATATTGGTTCTGGTTATTATTTCTCGAGGATTTCAATAGGCCATTATTCCTGTCACAGTAACCTCTTCTTCCTTGATATCTACAACCGAGACCGTTACATGGACCTAAGACTGAGGATCGACAGCTTAAAGTGCAGTGCATCCACAGGACTGCTTAGCTCATGTGATGACGACCCTTTCAATGATTTTGTGACAAAAGATGGAGAACTACTCACACCTCACCTTACGGGAACATTGCACCAGAACAACATCCATGAAGAATATGGCCCTTCCTGGCTAGTCACTACAACCAGTAGTTTGTTTGTTTACAACTATGGCCAGTATGATGAAGTGAGAGATATAGAAGGCATGGAATCTGGTTATGCTCTATCTTTCAATGACTCCCACATGTACACAGAACCACTGTATACATTCTCAGACTCTGATGCTACTTTTGAGTTCCACTTCAAGATCAGCCCTGAGCTCATAGATTGTGGTACAGTCATCTCATACACAAAGACTGAAACATTTTCTGTCATCTACTGTCAGACCTTCTTTCTTATTGATTATGGTTCAAAATCATCTGAAATTTCCATGACTGTAAACAGCGACGTCTGGTACCAGATGTCTCTCGTCTGGCAGGTGAGCTCACAGCTCTTAAAAGTTTATGTCTTTGACCCAGAAGGTGCTCTACAGACTCAAACTCTAGATTTCAAAGATTATGAAAATATCTTGATGCCAGGAGGTGTACTCACATTGGGGCAGTGGAAGCCCCCAGTTGATGCAGTGACAGATCGGAAATATGCAGGTTTCATTGGTTGGCTTGATGAACTGACAATATGGAAACAAAGTTATGAACTATCGTCCCTCAGAAGCAGAAGTGGAATTTTCATGGATTATAACTCCCATAATTTAGCAAGCCTTTGGAGGTTTAATGAAGGTGAGGGCTTAATAGTACATGATGCTGCATCAATTGGGCACTTGCATATGGTGTCAGACCCCTGGAGGAATCCAAAATGGGTGTACTCTTCCACTAGGATTGAGCGTCCCTCATCATACTCAGTGACATCACAATATGCGGGCATCTACTGGTCAGAAGATTTTGAAATTGAAGCAGAACAAAGTGCAGAACGCTGATTTATGGCTCAACCCTTGGAAATCCATGTACATCAATTGGAATGGCAGATTTTTACTACGTTTCTTGCATAAAGGATGTTGCCAACAACAATGATCTCAATAAAGCTATGGAGGTAGTCTTGGCGTACTCTGATCACTGCATGTTGTTGCAGCAGTTGACGGAGTGGCCTGCCCAGGCATTCTGCCAAGAGTTTATTCCTAGACATTTTCCCAACTGGATTGGCGCACAGTGTGATGTCCCCTGCATATCAGGAACTGCAGATGGCTCGGACACTGAGGATTGTGTTTGTTATCATGGATTCTGGGACGATACATGTGATCAGCAGTGTATGGCGAGTGCTTTCCATCCTTGCTCAGACATTGGCATCTGTGGGCTTGATGATGGAATGTGTGAGTGTGCAGCAAGCCGAGACAAAACATCTCACTGTTCTAGTTGTTCACATGATTGGGCTGGAGAAGATTGCATTTCAGCAGTGGTCAACATCAATCCAAACACCCAATTAACTGTTTGCTCAGTCTTCTCCTACTCACATTTTACAATGTTTGATGGATCAACTTATGACCTCCGTGCTTTGGGAGAATTCTATCTACTGGACTCCCAAGACTTGTCAGTGTATATCCGGCAGGTTCCATGTGGCGGTGAGAACATGTGTATCAACCAGGTTTGGATTGAGACAATGGATGCAAATCTGACAATTCATGCTCCCTATGATGATGACAGTTATGAAGTGATATCACTTGATGGAGTCGAGGTGTTTTTTGACAAAATAATTCCTGTTGGAAATTCAGCAGTGCTTGTTAGAACAAAAACATGGCATTATGAATTCAGTCAGAGCAGATTGAACAACATCTCAATAACTGTTTCCAGGAAATTCCTAAGTATGCAAATAACCGTTCCAAAAGACCTTTGCCATGATGTAGAGAGAACTCTTTGCGGAAGCTGTGACGGTGACAGGGATAATGATTTCAAGAACAGGGATGGCACAGATGTAGAACACATGGCAGTCACATATGATATCATAAACTTGGACTTTGCGGACTTCTGCCGAGTGAATAACTCCACAGAAACAGCATTCAGATACACGTACAACACACATGTTGAGGATAGAAAGTTGACTTCAGGAGGTTATTGTCTGCACTTTGAATACACTCACTGTGAGACCAACACTATTGTTAACACCTTTGACCTGGAGGATGATGTCACCATTGAATTCCTCGTCAGAGGTGCCAGTCCAACAGTATATGGAGGAACACTTCTTTCATACGTAAATGTACATCGGTTTGCAATTAGTAATGATGACACAATTAAAATACACCATGGCACAGAGTTCATTGATACAGGCATGGTGACAGCAACAAATGAATGGGTGCAGATATCATTTGTGTACTTCCGATCAACTAGACGATGCACACTTTACTATTTCAATGAGTTTGGAGAAATCAATGGGCAGTCTTACACACTGTCTACAAATCTATTCTCTCCTGGAGGAACTATTGCTTTGGGGATATGGCAACCTGGTGTTGGTGGAAAACCACCAGACACTCAATTTGTTGGCAATATTGATGAACTGCGAATATGGAGGAGGTCCTTTGAGTACAATGGAATCAGACAGAATTATAGGATGAATGTACAACCTGATATTTCTGGACTTAGTGGCTTGTGGAAGTTTTCTGAAGGACGTGGAGATATTGCTTCCGATCAAGTTCACAGTCATCACTTACATATACCAAGCAGCAAAGGTGCTCTATGGTATTTATCAAATGCACCTGTCTCAAATGGTCCGATGTGTGACTTCATCTGCATTGCATCCTTCTTCGTGGATGTTGAAAGTCGAAGACAGGCTGAAAGTCAATGTAGCAAAGCAATAACAGATAGTGAATTGTACAGACATTGTGAAAGCTTAGGATTGGCTCTGGCCCAGTTCCACGAAGATTCCTGTCTGATTGATGTAGCCTATGAAGATACCATGTTAGCCTATATGTGGTCTGTAGAGGCCTACTCAGCATTCTGTCAGGCAACATTGGCACTTCCAGCATTTGATTCACAGTGTAAAGAAGGCTGGAGGGGAAGTGACTGTTCATTACCAGTGATTCCAGTAACACCATCTGATACAATGCGCGAAGATGTACCAATACCAACTGAAGATGAATTCCCACTTTGGATCATCATCATTATCATCATTGTATTGATCATCATCATCACATGCTGTATCTGCTGTATTATTTGCTGTTTGTATAAGAAGAAGAAACAAAAGGAGACGGAACAAGAAGCAGAACGGGCAGGTTCACGAACTCTGATCTATGGTGACCCACCCATGACGTCAAGCCATATTTCATTCAATGACTCTTACATAAGCAGTGAACTCGATATCCCAATTCAACTCAAAACATTCCAGTACAGTGATGGAGATGAAGGTCGTGAAGTTGACACCAAGGCACCAATTAAAACTTGGCAGAAGAAGGAACAAAGCCAACATTTCCAAGAGAAACTCCCAGAGCCGGGTAAAGTAGACAACGCGTATGCTGCAGATTTTTCTGAGGAAACAGAATTTGCATTCCAGGGTATAAACGATGAAATGAAATGAATATCAGTCGTGCATAAGATGCACTTCACAAAGCACACACAATTGTGTCAGAACAGATTGTGACAACCATAGTTCAACTCATAATTACCAAGAACTTATGAAATGTGACCTGTATGTGCAATGTAGAGTAAATTCAGATTAGAAGAATATTCATAAGATGTCGAAGTTTTTCCACACTATCAAAATAGAGAGAGCTTGAAATAGCAAAAAAGTGAATTTGCTTGAAATTTTTAACTTGTTTTGTTAAAATCGTTAACATTTTTAACTCACAATATTACAATGTTAAAGCAATATTACATTTCTATGATTCATGCCATGTGTTAAAAACATGCAATATTCTTTGAATTTTTTTAAAAGCCTGAGATAATTTTAATCGGAATATATAGCATAAAACTGCAGCTGAAAGAGATTTTCCATACCTCAAATTAAAGTCTACAATTAGGTATTTTATGGGACTAGCAGTTAAATTCAGGTTAATTCCCTCCATTTTAAATCTATTACTTTTGGTCATTGTTATGTTGCTGTTTGCACTATAAAGCTTTCCGTATTCAGTCATTTTTTCAGAGTTACAAATAATAATGGCAAATCTCTTCTCTGCTTAAAAAAAATAGAAAATTCCAATGTTTTCAATAATTTTGAAAGTTACGACACCAAAAACAAAAACCAGAAAGTATGCATTAGCAATACTGTCAATGACATGTATGATTCTAAAGATGAGTTTGATGATTGCAATGTTTTTGTACGCTCCATGTACCCAGAGCAAAAGTTAATATTTTCATTATCTGCTTGTATTGTCATGTTATGTCATTTATTACCAGCATTTTCTTTACATCAGTGACATTTGATTGTTATGAGAATAATTTCCATCCCTATAATTTCTTTCAACTTTTGTTAACAGAGAGTGCAATTAACATTTACTGTAATTCCTTCACTTGAATCCACATTTATTCCTCAGTTTTATGAGACACTTCCTTGCAAATTAATAATCTAGTTTGTCAATAACTGTAGCTTTACTGTACCTCTCAAATCATCTGCCAATTTTACCAAAAATCAACAGATTGTGTATTTTCAAAGAAATATAATTTTTATATATGAGAAAATACATGTTAATTATTGAAATGGAAAAATATTAAATGCATATATCTAAAGAAATAAAGAATAATACCATTTATCCATTTTTCTCAGAAAGGAAAATGAAAAAAAAATATCAACACCTGGACTCACTCATCCTTGATTTCATCATTTTAATCGATTATGAAGATATTTGAGTACTCTACTACATGTCTTATTGTTGTCAGGTTCCTAAAATTATCACAAATATGACATATATTTTTATTAACAAATTATTACAATGCAATAAATAATCATTTTAATGAACATTAAGCATGGCTCAGTGATTTGTTTTGGAACAAAACTCATTATACTCCCTACCGATGCAAAAGTAGTGCACTGCCATACAAAGTTCCAGCATTTTTGCACCATTATGTGCAGAATGGCGGCCAGCAACTCCGCAACGGATTTCCTTCTGTTGATATTGTACAAGAAGTGGTGTTTTTGAAACTAAGAACTTGAATAATTTCAAGTGTCTATGCCATGCCCAAAACAAGACCTTTATAATCAATCTCCATCTTGGTGATACGTTATACCTGTATCTCACATTTTGAGTTGTGCGCAGTAGATAGTTATAAGCCAGTAAAAGTTGCAGGAGGGTGACACTGTCTCTGGAAGCCAAGTCCGTCGCCTTTCCAAAGTTCACACGAAGGTTTATCTAAGTATTCCACACCATTAAAGCTATCCATGAAAATAACAGTGAATTCCAAGGGTTTCTGTTTACATAATGACCATACCTCTGAACTACCTCACTCGGTATTATTTCTGGACTGTTAAGTTTGAGTTGTCACCTCATAAATGTTCAACCAGTCCCTCCTGTTAATTTACAGTCAACCAAATGCAACAACTCTTGACGAATCAGAAGATTTACAATTTTGTCAAATGAACGCAGGAAATGTTGTACATTTGAAATGTTGGTGACCTTTCACGATATCAACTAGTTTGTGTAATTTGCTGAAAAAACCATCGGCATCTATCTATATCTTATCAACCAGCCTGATAACCTATTCCATATCTTATGAAAGTGTACCTCCCCTCAACTTATATTTTTGACGTCAGCAATTGTTTCTTTATTTGTAAAATCAGCCCCCTTCAGTGTTCTGCCGAGGCCGCGGCCTTGCGCCATTGCCGCAAAAATAAAATTGAAGACCCCAAAAAAATCAATCATCGGGTCCGCAAGGCGCAGCGCGCCATCAGTCCCACTAAACTTTCGGTAAAAAAATACACTTATTTACGTACTATACGCGAAAGGCCAAACGCGGAAGTATACATTCCACGCTGCTCATGCGTGCATGCTGCTCGTGAGAACATGAGACGTATTGCTTCCATAGCAACCTTCAGTGATTTTTTATTTGCATAATCGCGAACTAGGTTTGGCTAGATTCAAGTCAGCCAGTCAGCGTCTCTGTTAAATTCAATGCCTCACAGTACTCTCTGGAAAGGAAAATTGCTTCCGTGAATAAATCAAACACCGAGGCAGAACAATTCTTAGTTTCTTGGACCAATTCCGCCCTAAAAAGGCAAATCCAACAACCGGACGAGTGAAGACAATACGATCGAACATGACATCGTGTCTCCAGCTGTTTACATCCTCGGAAACTGAAAACCAATGCACGCCGCTGCCATCCACATCGGAAACACGGAAACGCATCAGTCAGAAACAGAGCAGTCTCAAAACATTGAGCAGCCATGCATCGGAAACTCAGCCTTCATTGAGGCAGGCCAGTGTTTCCGTTAACGCAAAATCCGCGCATTTTACGCAAAATTGTTCTGAAATACGCAAAAAAAATCATGACTGTGTAAACTAATACGCATTGAGAAATGCTGCCCCAGACACGACGTACTTGCCGCACTGCATGTATTGCATTGTATTGCCTGAATGTGGTTCAATGCAGGACAAAATTAGAACATATGCACCTGCTTGCAAGTGACATTTATCATGATATTGCAACATTTTAGATTTTAGCAGACCGCAGCACTTTATGCAACATTGTATTTCATCATCACAAAACATTCGAGAATCGATCGAGTCTATGTTGAACTTGTTGGTAACACAATACAGTTGGTCATTACGTCGCATGTTATTTGGAAAGTGTTTACGGATGACCATTTAGAATCTGTCGGGTTGCATTCTTGAGAGGTCCCGCTGGACTTTGAACAGTATCTGCTTTTTGTTGGCCCTTTGAAAACACTAATTTCACAGTCAGAAGGTCTTTTCTTTGAACATGAACTCATTGGGCTGCTCAACGATCATATACGGGACTTGCATCACGGCATGGCAAGCGTTCAGCTACACCTTGAAGCTCCCCAGGTTGTTGTTTTTTATTAATAGAGCATGCGCATTACAGGAAACCCTCCAAGTTCTACAGAAAAGACTGCCCAACTCACTTCAGATACTGATTCCTTAGCCGTACGCATTTTGAATACATTTTACGCAAATAAAAACTCAGTTGCGTAAAATCATACGCAAGTTTTGAAATTGTCACACAGGCATGTTCGACGTCTTCATGAAAAATGTTACGTGATTTCAGCTGGCTCCACAACGATGCCAAAAACAACCAAATGACTTGCAAAGTATGCATAAAGCATAATAATAAACGAAATACGATGACCTGAGACAACATGAATTTCCGAACGAGTACTCTTACTCGCCTTGTACTGTAGGTAGAACCATAAAATCGCAGCACTCATGGAATCTGCGAGTTCGAACTTCGAAACAACAACACGGGTATGGCACGTAATAAAGTGTATAACTGTCTTGAGAATGACCCCCTTTTTTCAACAGCGACCCACTTTTTGAGCTTCCATGGGCCCTCAGACCCCACTGATGCAAAAGCTTGGCAGAACACTGCCTTTTGTACTAAACAATGTAACATCGCATTGCATTGAGTATAAGCGCAGTCACCTGCTTTATAAAATTCCGCTCTGTGCCCATTGTGCGCCATACACATGTGTATATATGGTTTTTCTAAGGCATATATACACCTAGCTGTGGGTCCATAGCTGTGGTGTTTTCAGACGGGATTCATGCCTTTTACGGGCTGGTTTTGACTTTTACGATTTTAACCCCGCCACCACAGCTATGGGATATTCCATAGACTAGCGTCCATGTTCCGCCGCAAGCACCCTTTGCGCAAGTTTGTTCGACGATATTTCGAAAAATTTTCCATCCAAATTACAAATTGCAAACACTCATCGACAGCTTGGTTATTAGGGACTCACCAGACCAGAAATCCGCCCAAAATTCACTGAAATATCGCCTTTTTCTAAGTTTGCGCGACATGACTACACGGAGACCGCCATTTTGCTAGCGTAAAACTGTTGGTCGAGGATCCCTGCAGTACGTCACTACAGTGACGTAGGGCCGTGACCTCTCAACTTCTGAACACAAACTGAGAGATTCATCGTGTGATATCGATGACCATCGTTCGTCTTATGGACATTCCCAGTCTCACAAAACTGAAACCAAACTTTTACTTGGGGGAAAAAAGTTCAGTCCAAGGATCTATGATTATTCGTGGCGCGCCGCGCGGATGCTGGCCGTAAGTTAGTTTGTGTTCAGAAGTTGAGAGGTCACCGCTACGTCACTGTAGTGACGTACTGCAGGATCCTCGACCAACAGTTTTACGCTAGCAAAATGGCGGTCTCCGTGTAGTCATGTCGCGCAAACTTAGAAAAAGGCGATATTTCAGTGAATTTTGAGCGGATTTCTGGTCTGGTGAGTCCCTAATAACCAAGCTGTCGATGAGTGTTTGCAATTTGTAATTTGGATGGAAAATTTTTCGAAATATCGTCGAACAAACTTGCGCAAAGGGTGCTTGCGGCGGAACATGGACGCTAGTCTATGGAATATCCCATAGCTGTGGTGGCGGGGTTAAAATCGTAAAAGTCAAAACCAGCCCGTAAAAGGCATGAATCCCGTCTGAAAACACCACAGCTATGGACCCACAGCTAATATACACACGTGTGTAGGGCGTGTAGGCACAGAGCAGGCACAGAGCAGAATTTCAGAAAGCAGGTTACTGTGGTATAGGCTACAGTCGATGTTCGCACTTTCAAAGCTTGCCTTGCTTGAGCGATTGACATGACGACAATGACATTGCCAAGGTTGAGGTGTAAATGAGATGTCGGTAGAAGCAAAGTATACGTTAGGCAAAGCACGGACCCTCCAGTAAGGCTAAAGAAAGAAAATTGTTTTGTTTCGATAACCCGACCTGCCCTATTTTTTGCCTGCCGACCCTTAACTTTTTAGAGCTAGTAAACACGGAAGTAAAAAAAGAAAGAACAAATCCGTAAAATAACGTGTTCGTTACCTGGCATTCGATTTATGATTGAACGAGGACATTTTTATGGCTTTATTCCTTTTATAAGTATGATACATTTTTCTGGCAATGTTGTGGCCAGTGTTTGATCGCCCTGAACCCCTGAAAAGTGCATATTTAAAAAAAAAAAATATTTTGGAAAAAATAATCCCTGCCGACCTGCCTACCCTATTTTTGAAAAGCATGTTATCGGAAGTGCACAATTTATTTTTTGGCCTAAAGGAGGGACTGTGGCACGAAACACCCAACACGAGAGAAAAAGCGGGCACATCGCCCGTGGGCTATATTTGTTGCAGCTATCAGATAGACAACTTTCATAGCACAAAATACCAACATCATCAAATTACAAAATTAAATGCTCAAATCGAGGTTTTAATACATATAGTCAGAACATTGAATTAGAAGTATCTCAGCATAGCAACCCCTGTCACGCCATCAGCATGGAAAATTTCAAAACAGGTACATGATGAGTTGTTTTTTGTTGTTGAAAATGAATAAATTCTACATTGATTTAATTTTTCATATAAATTAATAGTGTCTTTTTATCTGTACAAATAATGTTCAACGCGTGCTGTACAATGAAACTGCCCGCAAAACAATAAGACTCGGAACAACTTCCGTCGAGTCAGAAGGTTTACTGTTGCTCATATCCATGGCGAAGACTACTTATACTTTGGTATGATGCTGGTTGATGGCACCATGGAGGTAGAAAGAAAGCTCCATGCTGGTACTTTGTTGCTTTTCCTGAGCGTCCCAGAATATCTGTCCTCTTGGCACATTCAACCTTAAGGTAAAGCTCGATGAATTCGGACGCGCATACGCTTTAGAACGTTTTCTGCGCAGATTTAACTCCAGCCTGCCGCAAATTGGTTATTTTGTAGCATGTATTTAACATCACCTGTCATTGTTGAAATTGCGCTTTTACCTAATTTTTGACCCAGTCTCTTAGAAATACATGTGACCTATAACCTTGTCATATTTTGACCCCCTAGGAAGCTGGTTTTTTAGCTCCGCTGTCAGCGACGCGGAGCTGCGACGCGGAGCTTATCAAATAGGTTGATTTTCCGTCGTCGTCCGTCGTCGTCCGTCGTCGTCCGTCAACAATTGCCTTCTCCTCTGAAACTGCAAGTCCAATTGCTTTGAAATTTTATATGCACTTCACTTGGGGTAACCTCACTTCAGTTTGTTCAAATCGTGGTGAAATTTGCATATTTGTATTTTTGGGGCATTTTTTGGTGTTTTTGGTAAAAAAATCTTCTTCTCTGAAACCGCTCGTTCGATTGCTTTGAAATTTGATATGCAGTTTACTTAGGGTGACTTCAGTCAGATTTGTTCAAATCGTGGTGAAATTTGCATATTTGTATTTTTAAGGGAATTTTTGTTGTTTTTGGTAAAAAAATCTTTAAAAATCTTCTTCTTCAAAACTACCGGTCAGATAGCTTTGATATTTGGTACATATGTCCCTAGGGATGATCTATTTCAGATTTGTTCAAATTGTGCAGAAATATGCAAATTTGCATTTTTAAGGCAATTTTTGCCATTTTTGGTCAAAAAATGTATTTCTCAAAAAGTACTGGTCTGATAGTTTTGAAATTCGGTATACAGGTTTCTATAGATGAACTAAGTAATATATATTGAATTTCTGATGAAATCTGTAATTTTGTATTTTTGGGGCAATTTTTGCCATTTTTGGTCAAAAATGTGTATTTCCAAAACTACTCATCTGATAGCTTTGCAATTTTGTATACACGTTCCTACAGATCACCTTAATGATATTTATTGAAATTATGATGAAATCTGCAATTTTGT